>NW_012117376.1:5475877-5507380 GCF_000951035.1 Colobus angolensis palliatus
TTTATTTGTTGAGTGACTGTGCCTTGTGAGAAGCTGTGCTAAGCATATCTTATGCATTCTCATTTAAACCTAATTGTCTTCAAACTTGTATGCTTACTCTTCTTTGGTGTTTTCTTTTTTTTTTTTTTTGGATGGAGTCTTGCTTTGTAGCCCAGGCTGAAGTGCAGTGGTGCGATCTCGGCTCACTGTAACCTCCACCTCTTGGGCTCATGCAATTCTCCTGCCTCAGCCTGCCGAGTAGCTGGGATTACAGGTGCCCACCGCCACACCTGGCTAATTTTTGTATTTTTAATAGAGACGGGGTTTCACCATGTTGGCCGGCTGGTCTTGAACTCCGCCTGCCTCGACCTCGCAAAGTGCTGAGATTACAGGCGTAAGCCACCACGCCTGGCCTGTGCCGCCTTTTGTACAAATTCAAAATCAAGGCCAGGCATGGTGGCTCATACCTGTAATCCCAGCACTTTGGGAGGCTGAGGTGGGTGGCTCACTTGAGGTCAGGAGTTCAAGACCAGCCTGGTCAACATGGTGAAACCCCATCTCTACTAAAAATACAAAAAAATTAGCCAGTCTTGGTGGTACGCGCCTGTGATCTCAGCTACTTGGGAGGCTGAGGCAGGAGAATCACTTGAACCCAGGAGGTGGAGGCTGCAGTGAACAGAGATTGCTCTACTGCACTCCAGCCTGGGCAACAGAGAAAGATTCCACCTAAGAAAAAAAAAAATACAAAATCACAGTCTTATGTAAGTGCTTTAAAATTGTGTGAGGTGCATTGGGAGCATAGGGGAAGGAGCCCTAAATCTATTTGAGAGGGAGAGGAGGAAGGCTTCACAGAGCAGGTAGCAATTGAACCATAACAACTGACTGAAAGTTTCAGACAGAGAAAATATAGCAGAGAAAATAGCCAAGTCATGGAGGGGTGAGATAATGTGGTGTGTTTAATAGTTGAGTATTGATAGTAAAGTGGGAAAAGAGAATATATTTAAAAATGGTTAGGTAGGATTGATCAAATTTAGAGATTGTTTATGAGGTGTGAAGGTCAAAGAGGAGTCCAAGGATACTTACAGGTTTTGGGGTTTATGGTGATACCATTTACTGAGGGGTTACAGCAGGATTTTGGAGGAAGTACTAAGTGCAGTTTGGGGTCTGTTGTGTTTAAAGGGCTTGTGGGATATTCAAGTGGTGAATTGCACAAGGAGGCATTTGCACATAAAAATCTGGGATTTGGAGATTGGAAAGTTATCTACTTGGAGATGTAGGGCTTCCAGATAAAATACAGGATGCCAGCTTAAATTTTACTATCAAATAAACAATGGTAGTTTTTACTATAAGAGTATTGCATGCAGTATTTGGAACACACTTATTCTAAAATAGCATTATTTTCAGCTATAGCTAAAAAGAAGGTTTCCTTTTCCTGTAAGATAGTAGGACAGTTTGCTGAGCGATTTGTAGGTAAGGTGGAAGGGGTTGAAGGATTTTAAGGGAGTTCTTAGTTACTTCTTTTTACCTGGTGAAATTGAAACATCAATGAGCAGGAAAGATGTGGAGTTTGGACTTGTGAGCTATGAAGGTTTAGAAAAGTTACTTTCTGAGGCAAAAGAAACCAGTCAGGGAAATATAACAGAAATATTAGAAAAATTTTAGAAATTGAGTTGATAAGGCAAAGTAATTTTTATTGAATCTGGCCAGGCGTAATGGCTCACGCCTGTAATCCTAGCACTTTGGGAGGCCAAGGCGGGCAGATCACGAGGTCAGGAGATAAAGACCATCCTGGCTAACACGGTGAAACCCCGTCTCTACTAAAAATACAAAAAAATTAGCCAGGTGTGGTGGCGGGCGCCTGTAGTCCCAGCTACTCGGGAGGCTGAGGCAGGAGAATGGCGTGAACCTGGGAGGCAGAGCTTGTAGTGAGCCGAGATTGCCCCACTGCACTCCAGCCTGGGTGACAGAGTGAGACTCCGTCTCAAAAAAAAAAAAAAAATTTTTTTTTGTTGAATCTTAAACACTCATTTTGGTAATTTGAGGATGTATATAATACTTTTAACATCCTCTTCATTTTGCAAGTGTTAGTAAATATTGTTATTTAAGTATAATGTTTAAGAACATGCACTTTGGATTGAATAGACTTACATTCCTTCATTTAGCAAGTATTTATTAAATGCCACAGTTATTAAAATAATAAGTATGAGAACTAGCATTTTGGCTGGGTGCAGTGGTTCACACCTGTACTCCCAGCACTCTGGGAGGCCAAGGCAGGCAGATCACCTGAGGTCAGGAGTTCGAGACCAGCCTGACCAACATGGAGAAACCCTGTCTCTACTAAAACTACAAAATTAGTCAGGCGTGGTGGCGCATGCCTGTAATCCCAGCTACTCGGGAGGCTGAGGGAGGAGAATCACTTGAACCCTGGAGGCCGAGGTTGTGGTGAGCTGAGATCACGCCATTGCACTCCAGCCTGGGCAAGAAGAGCAAAACTCCATCTCAAAAGAAAAAAAAAAAAAAGAACTAGCATTTTGTGTTCGTATCATGCTTACTTTTGACTTTGACTAACTGTAAGATGCCATGCTGTGTACTTTATTTATATTAAGTCATTTGCCCCCTCCCTCCCCATTGGCCCTATGGGTTAGGTAATATTATCTTTATTTTACAGATACATTGAAACTAAGAAGGATTAAATAGCTTGTTTAGGAGCCAAGATCATATGTTTCTGTCTGCTGTTAGAACCCATAGTCATTACTGTTGTGTTGACCGTGTTGGGCGATTGGGTATACAGGGGTGTACAGGGGTGAAAAAAACAGATATTGTCCATAATGGATGTGATCTTTTCAGTCTAATGTGTGTGTAGGGGGAAGGATGAATGTTAGGCATTATTCAAATTATCCAAATAAGTAATGAAATGATTTAGTGCTGTGAGAGAAAGGAGATGGGAGAGATTACTACAACAGGGGAACGTAATTTCAACTGGGCCAGAGTTTGAATTCATTGTAGTAATTACTTTATATTTTCACATATATGATGGTGCTATCTTGGATTTTAGAACAGAGAGACTGGCTGGGTGCGGTGGCTCATGCCTGTAGTCCCAGCACTTTGGGAGGTGGAGGTGGGCCGGTCACCTGAGGTCAGGAGTTCAAGACCAGCCTGACCAACAGGGTGAAACTCTGTCTCTACTAAAAATACAAAAATTAGTTGGGCATGGTGGTGGGTGCCTGTAATCCCAGCGACTCGGGAGGCTGAGGATCACTTGAACCCGGGAGGCAGAGGTTGCAGTGAGCCGAGATGGCGCCATTGCACTCCAGCCTGGGCAACAGAGTGAGACTCCATCTCAAAAACAAGAAAAAGAAGAAGAAGAAAAAAAAAGAACAGAGAGACTGAGTTTGATTCCTATCTGTCCACGTAGTCTCTTTGTGACCTTGGGCAAGTTGCTGAACATCTCTTAGCTTCACTTTCCTCATCTATAAAGAAGGGATATCTTATAGAGAGCACCTCTTTGGGTGCTCAGTACATATCATGGGAAGTGTTGAATTAATGCAGTGATTCCTGGTTTTTGGCATTTAATAGTCTGAAGAAATTTCTAAAGTAACTTTGGAACTAACATAGCTACTCATTTATTTTGCTACGTGTGGGGAGATTAAAAATACAACTGCCATTACCATCAGTGATTCAGAAAAGTAAGACTTTTTTTTAAAACTTTCTGTTTTGAAATATGTAAGGATATTTTAACATTAAAAAGATGGTTATAATTTCAGAATAAAGGACCATTCAAAATAGGCATTTACATTTTAAAAATGTTTCATGATTACATTTTGTTTTAAAACGTTTTAAAGAATGTAGTAAGAATAAATAGGATTTTGTCTGTGATGATTTTATGTATAATGAGCAGATTGCATTGACACTCTTGTATCTTTTCTGCCATTAACAGAAAAGGCAGCTTGTAAGTCTGAAATGATTGAAATCCAAACTCTAAATGATTCAGATTTAGTTTTTCTTTTTTTTTTTTTTGAGACAGAGGCTCGCTCTGTTGCCCAGGCTGGAGTGCAGTGGCACAATCTCAGCTCACTGCAGCGTCCTCCTCCGGGGTTCAGGTGATTCTCCTGCCTCAGCCTTCCTGGTAGCTGGGACTATAGGTGTGAGCCACCACGCTCAGCCATATTTAATTTCATTTATTGCTCCTTTTTGCCAGGTGCGGTGGCACACACCTGTAATCCCAGCACTTTGGTAGGCCAAGGTGGGCAGATCAGTCAGGAGTTTGAGACCAGCCTGGCTAACATAGCAAAACCCCGTCTCTATTGGAAAAAACACAAAAATTCGCCGGGTGTGGTAGTGCAAGCCTGTAGTCCCAGCTACTTGGGAGGCTGAGGCAGGAGAGTCGCTTGAACCCAGGTGGTGGAGGTTACAGTAAGCCAAGATCGCACCATTGCATTCCTGGGTGACAGAATGAGATTCCATCTCAAAAAATAAAAAAATAAAAAATTATTTATTGCCCCCTTTTAAACACACTATCTAAAAAATAGGTAGTGCTCAGCATTTGGAATAATTATGTATTACTCCCATATATCAAAATTACATTTGAAAAGTAGATAAAAGTATTTTAAAAGATTCTCTAATTCTAAAAGATTGTCTTCGTAAAGATTAAATCTAGTCTAATAACTTGTAAATTTTGACTTTTGAGGTGTTTGTGAAGGTATTTATGATTAGACTGTTTAAGAGATTAATAGGGCCGGGTGTGGTGGCTCACGTCTGTAGTTCCAGAACTTTGGGAAGCTGAGGTGGGTGGATCACGAGGTCAGGAGTTTGAGACCAGCCTGGCCAATGTGGTGAAACCCCATCTGTATTAAAAATACAAAAAATAGCTGGGTGTGGTGGCGTATACCTGTAGTCCCAGCTACTTGGGCAGCTGAGACAGAAGAATCACTTGAATCTGGGAGGCAGAGGTTTCAGTGAGCCAAGATCGCGCCACTGCACACTAGCCTGGGTGACAGAGCAAGACTCCATCTCAAAAAAAAAAAAAAAAAAAGATGAATAGGATAGAATAATTTTTTTTTGCTTGAATTTCTAGTTTACTTACATACACTGTATTCATTGCTCTTTTTTCTTTTCTTTTCTTTTTTAAAGGAGTATGGAAGTGCCCAACAGCCAAAAATTCAAGAAAGTGAATTGAAAATTAGTGGTGTGTTTTCAGTTAATGAGAGACCTCTTGGTAAGAAATGGAACTGTATAAGTTAATTACAATTAGTATTTGCTTATTCTGACTTGTAAAATTGAGAGAAAGCATCTTTTCATGTATGTCTTTCTCTTTCTTTAGAGCTGTGGTTTTTCAAACTGAGTAGCTGGTTTTCAGCAGAAAAAAATAAAATAGAATAAGATTATATCAGAATATGATATGTATAGTAAGAAAACGTATTGTTTCATAAAATTTCTGTTTCAGTGATTGAATTGAACACACATCCCCACATTTACAAACATATGTATATGAGAACTGGGTTATAATATTAAATGTATTTCCTACTTTGAGTCATGGTAAAAAAAAAATTGAAACCTCAGTTTTGGAGTGCTTATTGCCTCATTGATACTTATTGCCTCATTGATACTGGATTTCAAGATAGGGAATTTGTCCTAAAAAAGAGAGACTGGGCCGGGTGTGGTGGCTAACACCTGTAATCTCAGCAACTTGGGAGGCTGAGGCAGGTGGATGGCTTTTGCTCAAGAGTTTGAGGCCAGTCTGGGCAACATAGTGAGACCTTATCTCTGCTAAAAATTAAAAAAAAATTAGCTGGGTATGGTGGCGTGTGCCTGTAGTCCCAGCTACTCAAGAGGCTTAGGCGGGAGGATTAGTTAATCCTGGGAGTTTGAGGCTTCAGTGAGCTATGATTGCACCACTGCCTTCCAGCCTGGGTGACAGTGAGACCCTGTCTCAGAAAAAGAGAGAGAGAGAGAGAGAGAGGGAGAAGGAGAGATTGAGACTGTATATGTATTAGTATTGATACTAAAACTTTTTTTATTTTGTTTTGATAGCCCAGCAGTTGAACCCAGGCTTTCAGCTTTCTTTTGCATCATCTGGCCCAAGTGTATTGCTTCCTTCAGTTCCAGCTGTTGCTATTAAGGTTTTTTGTTCTGGTTGTAAAAAAATGCTTTGTAAGGGCCAAACTGCATATCATAAGACAGGATCTACTCAGCTCTTCTGCTCCACACGATGCATCACCAGACATTCTTCACCTGCCTGCCTGCCACCTCCTCCCAAGAAAACCTGCACAAACTGCTCGAAGTATAAAATTCTTAACATCCCTTTTTACTTTACCTTTTTTTAAGTGTGTATATAGTTTAGTTCAAACATGCTGTTGATACTTGAAATCTTTTTAGCATGTATCTGTAGAAATAACTTTTTAGCTAATGGAAGAATTAGCCAATTTAAAAGTTTTGCAACATTAAATAAGTGACTTGGTGTTAGAATAATGATTAAACCAGTTTTCTATCACTTTAGATTTTACTATGGAAATAAATAACAAATAACGTGTGGGAATTGCAGGACTATCCTGTAATCGTAGACACCCACCATTTAAATTTATTTAACAGTTATCTTGAAAGTTATTTGGTATAGCATAATATAATTTCACTCTTTTAATAGTATATGAAAGCTATTTAATTCTTTAAAAAGTAAAAACTCCACATGGTCACAAAAATGTGTTTCTTTCTAATGTCCTTGTGGGGTCATTGTTGCTTTACAATAGTGCTTAGATGCAGAGAGAAGACAAAACAGCAACAAAGTCACATAAATCTTTCCCTGCCTTAGTACATTTGAAGGATTTGGCATGTTTTACCTACACTGTGGTACACTGTGGTAGTGTAATTTGAGGAATACAGTATGTTGTTAGTAGTCACTACGGGCAAAAAATGGTAAGAGCTTGCTTTTAAACTGTGGCTCTATCATTTATCTCTGTGACTTCGGGCTAGATATTTAACTTTCTAAGCCTCCATTTCTCATCAGTAAATAATAGTTGCTTCCTAGGATTTTAATGAGACAGTGTTAGCACATGGCCTAGCGCATAGCAAGTACTTAATAAATGGAATCCTGTTATTAATAATAAAAATTATATCGTGTTACTATTTATAGTTAACATGATAAATATATTAAATTTAGTAAATATAGTATATATGATACATATTACTTTGTATACTTAACATATCACCTGTAGGCCCCTATTTTGTCTTTGGCCATGTTTATGTGCTTTGTGTCTTGACCTAAACTATCTAAAAGTAGATCCTGCTGTATGGAAATTTCCAACTAAAGAGGAGAGAGGATGTTTTTTTTTTCTTTGTTGGCCATGCTGGAGTGCAGTGGCATGATCACTGCTCACCGCAGCCTTGAACTCCCTGGGCTCAGATGATCCTCCCACCTTAGCCTTTCAAGTAGCTGGGACCACAGGTGCACACCACCATGCCCGGCTAGTTTTTGTATTTTTTGTAGAGATGGTTTTGCTATGTTGCCCAGGCTGTTCTCAAACTCCTGGGCTCAAGCAATTAGCCTGCCTCAGCCTCCCAAAGTGCTGGGACTATTGGCATGAGCCATCATACCTGGCCAGGAGAGAGGAATTTTAAAATATTTATATACTCTAAATTAGTTTGTTGCAAAATACCCTTCTAATTAACACTTTTATGTCGTTCTCATGAAACTAATCTGAAGAAGTAAACTTAGTTTTCTATTTTTAGATATTGTTTCAACATACCAAATATCAAAATAAAATTAAATAATTTTAAAGAACATAACACAACTTACACATCCAAATGCCTATTGTTTTCTTAAAAGTAGTCACCCCTGTCAGTGACTTTTTAGCATAAGATTAGGAGACAGATTCTTATCTTTTCAGCATGCATTTGAGTTTTACAAATTTTCAAAGGTACTTGATACCTTAATCAGGCTAATATAGTAGCTAATTAAATTGAGTCATACTGTTAAAACATGAGATTTATAAAATTAAAAGTTAAATAGTCTAAAGGTTTATCTTAAGTTTTATCTTAAAAAAATTAGAAAAATGTTTGAGCTATGTTATTGTTGGTTTTTCTAAGGTAAATGTTATGGTATAACACTCATTTGAGTGTGTAAAGTTCAGAGTACATTTATAATTTATGTGCACAGATTTTCATTATAAAATTACTGTCTTTGAGTTACATATTTTTACTTACTATTTTTTTACTTATTTTGCCACTGGCAGATTCACCTTATTAAGTGAAACTCTTTATTGCTCTGTTTTCAGTAGAAAAATCACTTTTCAAAATTAATACTTCATCTGTATATTATAAGCATATTCTTTTGGTTTCCAAGATTTGCTGTCGTATTTTTACAGTTGAGTTTTAAAGAATTAAAATAATTTTTGTTGTTGTTATTTTCTCATGGTTTACCATTGAATACACCTGTATAATAAAGGTGCTGGATGGGAGGCAGGATAGTGGAATAATTAATTCCATAGACTAGAATCAGACTACCTGGATTTGTATTTCAGCTTTACTGCCTACTAGCAATATGATTTTGACAAGCTGTTTAACCTCTGATTCAGTTTCCTCATCTGTAAAGTGGCAGTTGCAATAATACTTAACCTCATAGTAGTTTGGGGATTTTTTTTTTTTTTTGAAACAGGATTTCACTCTGTCACCCAGGCTGGAGTGCAGTTGCGTGATCTCACCTCACCGCAGCCTCTACTTCCTGGGCTCAAGCAGTCCTCCCAGCTCAGCATCCTGAGTAACTGAGACCATGGGCATAAGCCAGCATGCCCTGCTAATTAAAAAAAAGTTTTTGTAGAGATTGGGTCTTGCTGTGTTGCCCAGGCTGGAGTGCAGTGGCATGATCACGGCTCATTGGAGCTTTGAACTCCCCGGCCTCAAGCAGTTCTTCTGCCTTGGCCTCCCAAAGTGCTAGGATTATGGGGGTAAGCCACTGCACTCTGTCATTTTTGTGGTATTTAAATTGGATAATTTGAGTAAAGAGAATAATGCTTGGCACATAGTAATTACTCAACACACTTATTGTAGTATATATTATAGCCATTATTATATACTTTGCCATTTACTTTGTGGCCTGCACTAGTGTTTATAATTAGTGACTATTTCCTTTAGTTTTTATACTTGTCAGAAGAATGGCAATTCTTAGCCTCTGTTTTACCAGGATATTGCTATTTGTGCTTATTGCAATAATTAGCTTTTACAAATTGGCTCTAGGAATCTCACAGAACCACTCAATTATTTTTGTTCTTCCTATCTTGTTCTTGTTTCCATCTGTCCTCTGATACAAAGCCCTAACAGCCCTTTTATCATATGTTTCTTTGATTTTTTCTGTTATAGCTAAATATTATATATCATGCTTATTTTTTGTATTCTGGTAGCTCATTTGTTTCTCAAAATCTTGCACTTTTAAAACATTTCGTTTATTGTCTTGGCTGGACGCGGTGGCTTGTGCCTGTAATCCCAACACTTTGGGAGGCTGAGGCAGGCGGATCATGAGGTCAGGAGTTTGAGACCAGCCTGGCCAATATGGCGAAACCCTGTCTCTACTAAAAATACAAAAATTAGCCTGGCATGGTAGCATGGGCCTGTGTCCCAGCTACTCGGGCAGGAGGCTGAGACAGGAGAATCGCTTGAACCCAGGAGGTGGAGGTTGCAGTGAGCCAAGATTGTGCCACCGCACTCCAGCCTGGGCAGCAGAGTGAGACTCTGTCTCACAAAAAAAAAAAGAAAAAAAAAAATTCGTTTATTGTCTCGTTTCAGTTCTACTTTGGGCAGCCTCTGGCTAGTAAGAGAACCAGTGTCTTGTGGTCTGGAGTTGTGGGATGGACACTGACTGGTCCCATTGGCTACAGCAGATGAAACTTGGTTGGGGCTGGAAGCCTTCCTGTTTTTGTCTTCAGCATCTGGCTGGCTGTATATATATATATATATATATGTGTGTGTGTGTGTGTGTGTGTATATATATATATATTTTTTTTTTTTAAGATGGTGTCTAGCTCTGTTGCCCAGGCTGGAGTGCAGTGGCACAATCTCGGCTCACTGCAACCTCCGCCTCCCGGGTTCAGGCGATTCTCCTGCCTCAGCCTCCCGAGTAGCTGGGATTACAGGCACCCACTACCACACCCAGCTAACTTTTGTATTTTTAGTAGAGATGGGGTTTCACTGTGTTGGCCAGGCTGGTCTTGAACTCCTGACCTCATGATCCACCCACCTCGGCCTCCCAAAGTGCTGGGATTACAAGCGTGAGCCACCATGCCCAGCCCTGGCTGGTTATATTTTAAATACAATTCGCTCTTGACAAATTTATGAATTAGGTATTATAAACCCCATTTTATACATGAGGAAATTAAGATAGTAATTACATCATTCATTGTCACTCACCTGATAAATAGCAGAACTCATCATCACACCAAGGTTTGCAGACACCTTATCCTTTTTCTACCATACAATACCTGCCCTTAGTAAGTGTTATTTCAGCTCACAAAGAGGAGGAAGTTACAATTGTGAAGAATGCATTTCATTTTTACCTTTGTTATTTATTTTTAGAGACATTTTAAATCCTAAGGATGTGATCACAACTCGCCTTGAGAATTCCTCTCCTAGCAAAGATTTCTGTAGCCAATCATGCTTGTCGTCTTACGAGCTAAAGAAAAAACCTGTTGTTACCATATATACCAAAACCATTTCAACTAAGTGCAGTATGTGTCAGAAGAATGCTGATGTAAGTTATTTTACTTTTATTGGGATTCTGCTCAAAGAGATTTTTTTTAGCTGGCTCTGCTTATTTTGTGTATGTGTGTGTGTGTTTATTTCCTAGACTCGATTTGAAGTTAAATATCAAAATGTGGTACATGGTCTTTGTAGTGATGCCTGTTTTTCAAAATTTCACTCTACAAACAACCTCACCATGAACTGTTGTGAGAACTGTGGGAGCTATTGCTATAGTAGCTCTGGTCCTTGCCAATCCCAGAAGGTTTTTAGTTCAACAAGTGTCACGGCATACAAGCAGGTATGAATATCTATTTGTTGCATGTAGTTAGGCCCACTCCTTCTGATTTGGCTGCACAGGGAAGAACTACAAAATGAGAGTGAGCTCCTTCCATTAGTCCATCCTGATATGTGATTTCCCCTCCAGAAAATGAGATAGATTCTGATAGTGTGAGGGATGATTGTGGTGGTAAGTTGATATAGGTAAAATAAGTCCCTTTTTTAAGGCTCCCTTCATAGCTAATAATTCACAAATGCGATTTCTTTTCTTTTCTTTTCTTTTTTTTTAATCAAGATGGGGTTTTGCCATGTTGCTCAGGCCGGTCTTGAACTCCTGAGCTCAAGCCATCCACCCACCTCAACCTCCCAAAGTGCCGGGATTACAGGCGTGAGTAACCACGTCCCGGCCTCAAATGTAATTTCATGATTTTCTTTGAGCATGAAATATTTTGTGATGTATTGATAGCAAGAAAACCATATTATAAATAAGCCATAAGCAAGAGTTAAGATGATAAAATCAGTGAATCTAAACAAAGCTTGTCTTTTTCATTTTAAAATGTGTTTGGGAATGAATTGTAATTATTTGATCAACACTGTCTTATGAGAATACGTCAAGTAATTTTATTTATTGTAATGAATAATGCAGTAAGCTTGTTACTAAATATATCACCTTGTGTCAATTTAATTATTACTGATTTGTGGTTTTAAAAAGTTTTTCTTGAAGATGTAAAGATGTATCTTGTAAATGATAATTAAACATTTTTTTCAGTTAGCAAGTTTGATTTGTTACTTCCTCTGAGCAGTTGGTAATGGACATATGGACATTCATCACTGAAGATAATCTCTTTTTTTAAGAATTGCCATTTTTGGCAGTCTGGTTACTACTTTCACAGGAAAAGAATCCATGTTATTTTATATATGATCCCAAAATGAGTTCCATTTCTAATTTTGTTACTAGTATTGTGCTCTGTCTTTTTACTAGGAAGATTATGTAGTGAAACCCCAGAATTTATATTTTCTTACGATTTCCTTTCATATTGAGAGACCTTATAATGTGTCACTGACAGGGTAGTGTAGTGGTTAGGAGCCTGAACTTTGGAGCCTGATGAAATGAGTTTAATTTCCTACTACTTCTGCTCATCTGTTAATTTAATTAAAGTTAATTTGAACTTTTTGTTAATGTAATTTTTGAGAGCACCTCACTCTGTCCTTGAAAGGATTCTGTGACACACTATATATCAGTTGCTTAGCCTGGGGCCTGGCTCTTGATAAGCATTCAGTAAGTTATAGTATTGGTTATGTAAATGGTAGCTATTTTTATTATTTCTTAAAACATGAATAAACATAAGCAGATTTTATTATGAAACTCAGCTTGAAAAATAGGTAGTTCTGTAGGATCTCTATTAATATACATTAAGTATCATTTCTATCTCCTGCTGAAGAATCTCACAAATTAAGTAACCTTAAAGGTGGTAGACTCTTCTAGATTGATGTACAAGACTATACCGAGAATGGCCCTTTGGTTTATGGATTCGCTGGTCTTCTCTGGTTATTGGTGGTGAAAAAGTATGTAATGACTACCTAATTCATTACTTGTGTTTGAATTAATATGTTTTGTTTGCTAAGATCTCTGAGTAGTTACTAATTTTCTTCAGTTTCTATTTTATTACTGTCTGGAAGAACTTATTTTCCCACCTCCCAATAGTGTGGTTTCATCATCATGCTCAAATATTTCAACCAAGAGCTGTGGTTGTAGGTGGCTTTTCTTTTTACTTTTTTGAACAATATGTAAATATGTATGCTTGTACTAAGTATCTAATGTTCTTTTATTTTAATAGAATTCAGCCCAGATTCCTCCATATGCCCTGGGGAAGTCATTGAGGCCCTCAGCTGAAATGATTGAGACTACAAATGATTCAGGAAAAACAGAGCTTTTCTGCTCTATTAATTGCTTATCTGCTTACAGAGTTAAGACTGTTACTTCTTCAGGTAATGTTTAAATTTGATAAATTTATAGATTTAATAACTATTGAAGAAAAATGTAACTGCTTTTCTTTGATTTTGTTACAAGCTAAATTTATCTAGTTAGTTAAATAAAGACCCAAGATTGACTTTTAAATAACTGACTTGTATGTGAAAATAGTTTTTCACCGATTTTCTTGATTGCAATATATACAGTATTTTATAGTTTCATATGTGAGAAGAAAGAAAAAACACTTAAAATTTCCAAGTTAGTTTTTGACACTTAAAATTTCCAAGTTAGTTTTTGTCTAAGTGGGACTTAATAGAGGTTAGTTGTAGTTAGATTTCAGATTTCTGTAAAGTTCTTTGATTTTTTTGGTATATTGTTGATTATTTAATTTTTTCATTCTCCCAATAGATTTTTGTATTGTTTGTTCATTGGTATAACTTAATCATTGTTTTTTATTTTTTGTCACCAAGGTGTCCAGGTTTCATGTCATAGTTGTAAAACCTCAGCAATCCCTCAGTATCACCTAGCCATGTCAAATGGAACTATATACAGCTTCTGCAGCTCCAGTTGTGTGGTCGCTTTCCAGGTATGATCTAAGGTAGCACATCATGCATGTGATTCTCTTAGGCATTGATCTGTGGCACAGTGTTAACTGCTGAAGTCCTGTTCTTATGAAAATTTAAATTCGAATTAAAAAGAAAAAATTTGTTTTGTTTCATCCAGGGTCCCAACCAGGTCATTTCTATAAAATATCTGAACCCAGATATTGGGTCTTAGCAATTTCTACTTTATTTAGGATCCTTGCCTAAACTGTCATTCCCTCCCACTTTCTCCCTTGGGTCTCTCCCCTTCACAAAGATGGAAGCTAGGATTATGGTTTGGGTAGGTGGTATGGTGAAGAACAGTAGCCTGATGGGATTCACATGCCCCTTCCTCTCTCATCCTGGGTCAGATACCTAGTGACTCCTGGCATGGAATTGTAAGCATCCACTTGTCCCATTTTCTCCTCCCTCTCTGCAATACACACACAGAGTAAAGTTTAGTAATCTCCGGGGTAGGAACATGCCTGATGCAGTATCCCTGGCATTAGGGAGAAAGAGACTGTTGGTGGCTGTTGTATCTTAATAGCCATCAGAAGCTGGTTGATAATGGGAGTGCAGGTAGGGGGAAGTTTTGGGGGGAAGGAGAAGCCTGCTCTAATTTATTAGAGGCATACATTAGAGGTCTTTGTCAGGAAAGCCTGAATTCCAGTCCTTGACCTTTTAATGTTGTATTTCTCAGTCCTTTTATTGTGGAAGTATGCCATTTAAACTCTTCCGGTGACATAGAAAATTTTAAAAAATGTTTGTGGGGGACTTGATTTATTAAAGTGAGGAAATGAAAAGTACCAAGTTATCTTATTTCTCACTTGATAAAATCTTTACCTTATTTGTTTTCATTCAGAATGTATTTAACAAGCCAAAAGGAACAAACTCTTCAGCGGTGCCCCTGTCTCAGGGCCAAGTGGTTGTAAGCCTGCCCTCCTCCAGGTCAGCAGTGTCAACAGGAGGAGGTAACACCTCTGCCGTTTCCCCCAGTTCCATCCGTGGCTCTGCTGCAGCCAGCCTCCAACCTCTTGCTGAACAATCCCAGCAAGTTGCTTTAACCCATACAGTTGTTAAACTCAAGTGTCAGCACTGTAATCATCTGTTTGCCACAAAACCAGAACTTCTTTTCTACAAGGTAAAGAGAGATCATGAAAGGGATTGAATATAAACTTATCCAGTAGAAACACTTTTGTGTTTTCAATTTTGAACAACTCAATTTGCTTTGACATGAAAAGGACTTCTTAAAGATAAAGCAACTGTTTAGTTAGCTCTTAATGACTCTTGCTTTTCTGCAGGGTAGAATGTTTCTGTTTTGTGGCAAGAATTGCTCTGATGAATACAAGAAGAAATATAAAGTTGTGGCAATGTGTGACTATTGTAAACTGCAGAAAATTATAAAGGAGACTGTGCGATTCTCAGGGGTTGACAAGCCATTCTGTAGTGAAGGTAAAGACAAAGTTGGTTTATCCACAGTGCATGGGTTGTTATAATTCATGATGACTTGGGCAATTAAGCCACAATTAGTTTTCACATTCTTTTTGTCTTATGAGGTATAATTAGAAGTATTTTGGAGGCCTGGCACGGTGGCTCACGCCTGTAATCCCAGCACTTCAGGAGGCTGGGGCGGGTGGATCACTTGAGGTTGGGAGTTCAAGACCAGCCTGACCAACATGGTGAAACCCCATTAAAAAACCCCATCTCTATACAAAATTAGCCGGGCATGGTGTCGCACGCCTGTAATCCTAACTACTTCGCAGCCTGAGGCAGGAGAATTGCTTGAACCTCAGAGGCAGAGGTTGCAGTGAGCCGGTATCACGCCATTGCACTCTAGCTTGGGCGACAAGAGTGAAACACTGTCTCAAAAAAAAAAGTTTTTTTGAATTGTGTTTACAGTTAATTCACTTTAAAGTCAATCTTTTTATTTATTATTTTTATTTATTTATTTTTTTGAGACAAGGTCTTGCCCTGTCACTCAGGCTGGAGTGTGGTGGCATGATCTTGGCTTACTGCTATCTCTGCCTCCCTGGTTTAAGGGATCCTCCCACTTCAGCCTCCCAAGTAGCTGAAGCTACAAGAGCATGCCACCATGCCTGGCTAATTTTTTTTATTTTTTGTAAAGACGGGGTTTCACCATGTTGTCCAGCATGGTCTTGAATTCCTGAGTTCAGGTGATACTCCCGCCTCGGCCTCCCAAAGTGCTGGGATTACAGGCTTGAGCGACTGTGCATGGACGAAAGTCAGTCTTTTTAAATGTTGCAATAATTGCAATAAAAAACTGTAAAAATGATTAGATCAGTGGTATTAATAAAGAAAATCTCTTCATAAGTTTAGCTATGACATCAGAGATCTTTTTGTTCTTGCACTCATTTGTAAAGAAGAGCTTAAATAGTTGCTGCTTCTTGGCTTAAAAAACTTTTATACCTCTGATGTTTCTGAATATAAACGGCCTAATATTTAGAGTATATTTAAAAGGTGGGGGCCACGCGCAGTGGCTCACGCCTGTAATCCCAGCATTTTGGGAGGCTGAGGTGAGCCAGATCACCTGAGGTCAGGAGTTCTAGAACAGCCTGGCCAACATGGCGAAACGCTGTCTCTACTAAAAATATAAAAATTAGCTGGGCGTAGTGGCAGGCGCCTGTAATCCCAGCTACTCTACTCGGGAGGCTGAGGCAGGAGAATCACTTGAACCCGGGAGGTGGAGGTTGTAGTGAGCTGAGATCGTGCCACTGCCCTCCAGCCTGGGCAAAATGAGTGAGACTCTGTCTCAAAAAATAAAATAAAATGAAATAAAAGGTGGTATAAGTTTGGTTTGTGAATATAGAGACTGTCCTGTAATCTAGAGGCAAATAATTGTGTAAGTATTAGAAATTTTCTTAAAGTTTTATATCTGAGACCACAGAAACTTCTTATACCTCCTCAGTTAGTGTAAATTTGATCTTTCTTCCTTTCATCCCTCTGATCCTCAGTTTGCAAATTCCTATCTGCCCGTGACTTTGGAGAACGATGGGGGAACTACTGTAAGATGTGCAGCTATTGTTCACAGACATCCCCAAATTTGGTAGAAAACCGATTGGAGGGCAAGTTAGAAGAGTTTTGTTGTGAAGATTGTATGTCCAAATTTACGGTTCTGTTTTATCAGGTAAAGGTGATAATATATTTTTTTTGGCTTTCTGAAATCAGTGCAAATTGTTTTCTATTTAAAATATATTCAACTTACGTCAAGAAAAATTTGGTGTTTAGCACTGAATAAAATAAGTTATGGACTATAACAAAAATTCAGTTGAATATAAACATGAAATCTTTGGGATAAAAAGTATAGGATTTCTGCAGACTTTGTTGTTGATTGGATATGTTCCTTTTATTTTTGCCTTCTTATAAGGCACATTGCCCTTATTTGACTTCTTTTAGGTTAGAACTTCACATAATGTTGCCTCAAGTGGCTCTCTCATTCAGGTTACTCTGAGGAATTTGAAGTCAGACCTTGTCTACTTCATAGGTCAAAGGACAATAGCTGGCAACCATTCCTACCTCATTTTAAAAAAGATTAACTTTTTGAAAGGCTAACAATGGTAGCTGCAGTTAATTGAACCACTAATACATGTCTGGTGCTCCGTAAGTGTCATTTCATTTAATCCTACCATAGTCCCAAGAGCTAAGTATATTATTGCCATTTTATAAATAAGAAAAAGGAGAGAGGTCCAGGGAAGTTAAGTAATACACTCTTGAGGAAGCTGGTAGGCGACAGGAAGACAGCATCTATAACACTCTGGTGAAATCACTGTTTGCTTGTCTACCTCACCCCCAAAATAGAATTTTATTATTTGGGGAGGGTAATCTATTTTTCATGATTATATAATTAGGGCCAATCACAGTGCTTAAGACAAAGGATGTCTAATTAAATATTTGCTGAATGAATCAAAACCTTTATGACTCCAAATCCCATATTATATCAACTGCTGTAAGCTGCTGCTTAATTTCTTAAAAGTTGAACCTATCTTTAGTTTTTTTTTACTTATTTTTCATTTGTATCTTTTCTTCCCCCACCCCATGCTGCCCACCCCCCACCCCACAGCCAGACAGAACCTTATTCTGTTGCTCAGGGTGGTGTGCAGTGGTGTGATCAGTGGGTGATATTGGCTCCCTGTAGCCTCCGCCTCCTGGGTTCAAGCGATTCTCCTGCCTCAGGCTCCTGAGTAACCAGGAAAGGTGCGCACCACCACACGCAGTTATGAACCTGTCTTTAGACTCCCTTATTGGTAATTTTGAAAACAAGGGCATTTTTTTGTTTTGTTTTGTTTTGTTGAGACAGAATCTTGCTCTGTCGCCCAGGATGGAGTGCAGTGATGCGATCTTGGCTCACTGCAACCTCTGCCTCCCGGGTTCAAGCAATTCTCCTGCTTCAGCCTTCTGAGTAGCTGGGATTACAGGCGTGTGCCACCATGCCCAGCTAATTTTTGTATTTTTGGTAGAGACAGGGTTTCATCATGTTGGTCAGGCTGGTCTTGAACTCCTGACTTCGTGATCCGCCTGCCTTGGCCTCCCAGAATGCTGGGATTACAGGTGTGAGCTCCTGTGCCTGGCCACAATTTTTATATTATCTTGATTTAGGGCATCTATATAAAACAAAGAATTAAATAAAATCAGTATTTTCGGTAAGAACCTTACATTTTGTAGTCTCAACTGACTCATATATCCTGTGTTCATAGTGCCTCTTTTTATGATTAATGTTATCTTATCATTATTTTATAGTTTTAAGCCTATCTTGTCCAACGTTTCTTTCTCAGATGGCCAAGTGTGATGGTTGTAAACGACAGGGTAAACTAAATGAGTCCATAAAGTGGCGAGGCAACATTAAACATTTCTGTAACCTATTTTGTGTCTTGGAGTTTTGTCATCAGCAAATTATGAATGACTCTCTTCCACAAAATAAAGGTAAAATTAAACTTAGCTAATGGGATTTTTATGTCAGTGCTAGGACACTATCAGCACACACAGTTATAAGTAATATAATAAAAACAAAATTTCATTGGATTCAAATAGCCTGAATTTCCTTAAATTTTTCTTTAAGAAGTCTTTAATTTCCCCTTGAGGGAAAAGTAATTCTAATACTTTTTGCTCTGATGGTCAAGCACACCAAAAGGCCAATAATGTATCTGCACTAATTTTTATAGGAAACTTGTATTTAATTGCTTTTGATTGAATGTATCTGTACATAAATAACTTAAACTAAGGATATATACTGCTTAGTTAATAAACCAGAAATAAAAATAGAAAATCAGGGCAAACAAAGGGAGAGTATAGTTAATATAGTTGCTGTGACTAGTGTAAAATTTGATTCAGAGCTTGCTTATAGGCAAGGAGAAAAGAAGAACACATTAATTATCTCAGAAAATATAAAATAGACGGGTTCTACTTGGGTAGCAAAGTTGATCCTGGCTAAGAATAAAATAATTTCGCAAGTAGGACAGCTAATGTGGTCAGAATATCCAGGTGAGTAGATAGATCCATGGTGTATTCATCAAGTAGCTCTCCTAAATATTTCTTTCTCAGTATTAGATTAAAAACATTTGGTAGCCGGGCATGGTAGCTCGCACCTGTAATCCCAGCACTTTGGAAGGCTGAGACGGGCAAATAACTTGAGGCAAGGAGTTTGAGACCAGACTGGTAATCATGGTGAAACCCCATCTCTATTAAAAATGCAAAAATTAGCCAGGTGTGGTGGTGTGTGCCTGTAATCTCAGCTACTCAGGAGGCTAAGGCATGAGAACCCGAGAGACGGAGGTTACAGTGAGCCGAGATCACACTATGGCACTCCAGCCTGGGCAACAGAACGATATACTCCCTCTCAGAAGAAAAAAAGCCGCTTGGTATTATGTCCTCTGATCAAAGCCTGGAGTGCTACCTAATTGACAGAGCTTTGGCTCCTTGCAGTCTGGCCATTGCCTACCTTTGCAGCCTTATTAATGATTACCTTAATCATAAATGCCTTGTGCTAATCTTTTGTGTTAGCCCTCCATTCCTCAGAACCACTCAAGTTGGTAGTAGAATATTCATTTTATAATATGGGTTAAGAAAACCAGTGTTATGGGGTTGGACAGCTCCCTCATTAACTTATTTATAAAAATTGTCATGTTAAGTTTTTATTTGATGCACGCTTAGGTCTAGGAGTTTTAATAGTTACTAATAGAACAGTCCAGCCTGAAGCTAATATTTGTCTTTTTTGTTGTTGTTGAGACTAGGTTTTGCTATGTTGCCCAGGTTGGTCTTGAACTCCTGGTCTCAAGTGATCCTCCTGTTTCAGCCTCCCAAGTAGCTGGGATTACAGGCTGGTGCTACTGTATCCAGCACCTGTATTTCTACCTGTTAAATGTCATTTGAGGTTTATAATTTTATAGAATTGGACTCTCTTTAAGTCCTAATGAACACTAATCTGACCAGAGTCACCCAACCTAACATTATACAGAATCAGATATTTGTATTGCTTCTTGAAAACCTAGTTACTAAACAGGGTTTTGTGTGTGAGTATGAGTGTGTATGAGAGAGAGACCCTTTTGCTTATTCCAGGTCTTAACTTTTTATTTTAATCAGTAAATATTTCTAAAGCGAAAACTGCTGTGATGGAGCTCCCTTCTGCAAGGACAGATACAACACCAGTTATAACCAGTGTGGTGTCATTGGCAAAAATACCTGCTGCCTTATCTACAGGGAACACTAACAGTGTTTTAAAAGGTATGACTTGATATAATGACATTTGGCTAAGCCATAGAAGTGAGTGTTGTCTAGCCTAAGTAGTTCTCTTTTTTTGAGACAGAGTTTCACTCTTATTGCCCAGGCTGAAGTGCAATCACGCGATCTCAACTCACTGCAACCTCTGCCTCCTGGGCTCAAGCAGTTCTCCTGCTTCAGCCTCCCGAGTAGCTGGGATTACAGGCACCTGCCACCACGCCCAGCTATTTTGGTATTTTTAGTAGAGACGGGATTTCACCATGTTGGCTAGGCTGATCTCAAACTCCTGACCTCAGGTGGTCCACCTGCCTCGGCCTCCCAAAGTGCTGGGATTACAGGTGTGAGCCACTGGCCAGTAGTTCTTACTGGTAATACCTTTCTTCATGTGATGTAGGGGAACATGCACCCCCTCCTACCGCCCCCCACCCCCGCCTCAGGGGAGTGGGTAGCAAGCAAGGTGGTGTGGATGGGAAAGGAAGTGTCTTTATTTTTATTTTTTCAATTTTTAATTTTTTTTTTTGAGACGGAGTCTCACTCTGTCACCCAGGCTGGAGTGCAACGGCACTATCTGGGCTCACTGCAACCTCCACCTCCCAGGTTCAAGCAATTCTTCTGTCTCAGCCTCTTGAGTAGCTGGGTTTGCAAGTGCCTGCCACCACACCCAGATAATTTTATATTTTTGGTAGAGACGGGGTTTCACCATGTTGGCCAGGCTGGTCTGGAGCTCCTGGCCTCCTGCCTTGGCCTCCCAAAGTGCTGGGATTACAGGCCACCACACTGGGCTAATTTTTTTTCTTTTTTTTTAATCAGGCAGGCTCTTGAGCCATAGAAGGTTCAGAGACACTCCCCAGGAAATGCTATTTTTTTAGGAGCCCAAATTATTTTAATATTCCTATTCCTTTACTGCCAGTTGGATGGGGTTGGGGCCCATGAATCCTTACCAATATTAAGCACCCTGGGTGATACTGATGCAGTTTCCTTGTACCATTTTTCTGAGAAATTCTGGTTTAGACTCTAGCCCAGCTTAATGGGAGGAAAGTAACTTCTCAGTTTCAGTGTTTACTTCTGTATATTCTCAGATAATAATGTTTATTTTAATTTACAACAGGTGCAGTTTCTAAAGAGGCAGCAAAGATCATTCAAGATGTGAGTTTGATACTTTTCTTGATAATGCCACTTGGGCTTATTTTCACTTTGGATATAGCATTCTAATATATCTGAGTACTTTTCTTTTTGCTGGAAGAGGGTCTTAGTCATTAATCTGGGTCTTGGGCACAACTAACAGTAAAGTGACTGGCATAGGCTTTTGACCATATTTCAGCAGCAATTACTGTTTTTGAAGATGATGTAAACGTGGATTGCTGTTCATAGTGGCAAGCATAGTCTTTAAAATAGTGGAGTGATATATTGTGCGCTTTTGTTTTGAATCTTACAGTTTAATCTTAGATCATTAGTAAGAATGCATTCTTGATTTATTTTATTATTTATATTCAGGTTCTTTAATTTATTTAAATTCTTGTTAATTCCACCTGGTTGGAAATAACAAAACTACATTATTTTTCTCTTTTACTATATTCAAGTATTTTCCTTTTAAGTTTCGAAAGTTCAGTGTAGTCCTGTTTTATGCAACTTTGAATTATGTGAGACTGAAAATAGTGCAAAGTAAAAGTACATTTAGACTTTCACTTTATGTCTCAAATTTGAAATATTGTGAGACTTCTCAAAATTAAAAAAAATGTTCAAGAAATGCATACTTTCAAGTCTGGCAGGCTGACTGCAAATTATGGCATTGCTGCCTTGTATCAGCATCACTTTAGCAGGAAAACAAAATTCCCATCATTCTTTATTAGTATCACATGATACTGTATCAGTTCTTGGGTTAATATTTCTGATGACTGTTATGCCTTTTTTTTTTTTTCTTTTGAGACAGGATCTTGCTCTGTTGCTCAGACTGGAGTGCAGTGGCATGATCATAGCTCACTGCAACCTTGAAATCCTGGGCTCAAGCAATCCCCTACCTCAGCCTCCTGAGGAGCTAGAACCACAGGTGTCTGCCACCACGCCCAGCTTATTTTGTTTTTTTCTTTTGTTGAGATAGGGTCTCAGTCTTGCTATGTTGCCCAGGCTAGTCTCAAACTCCTGGCCTCAAGTGATCCTCCCACCTCAACCTTGAAGCTGTTGTGATTACAGGCATGAGCCGATGGCGCCCAGCTTGTGCTGCTGTCTTAACATTTGCTCTTGATATAATTAAAACTCTTTTTCATATCATAGAACAATGCCATTTAAGTGTTATGTTAAGTGGTGGTGCTAGTGCTAAAAAATGTGTTCCAAATTTAATAACTTTAGAATGAAAGTTAGATGTGATAAAAAAATCTATGAAGATGACCAAACCACTGCTGTGATATCTCATGCTATTAATTTAGGAGAGTGTATCCTGCAGAATATTAGCGGTAGTGCTCAAAAAACTGAAAACAGTATTAAAGCAGGTATGCCTCTTAGTTCATAAAAATTATAACCAGGCATTGATAATGGAATAAATGGAAAAAAGTTCTGGTAACACAAGTTGCAAGATCAATGCTGCTGTAATGCACCCCTGAGGGCAATCTATCATCTATGCTAAGGCATGAGTATTCTGATTTTGATTTGAAAAGAGGTGACAGTGAGACAAAAGGTTTACTACAAGTCATGGCTGGCTCTCCAATTTTAAAGCTCACCAAGGTTTTAGGAATATAAAAATGAGCCGGCAAGCTGTATCTGCTAACTCCAAAGCTATCAAAACATTTCAGCCTTACCATAATTTAAAGAGGCTTTAACTTGGAAGACAACATAACAACATAACACCTGCTAATAAGGAATCTGTGCAAGTAGAACAGAAGGTAGATTTGCATAGAGTTCCTGAAGAGGATATTGAATATTTGCTTGGGTTGACCCCCATGGATTAATAAAGGAAGTCTTGCTAGAATTAGAAAAACAAAAGCAGCTGGAAGAGGGTCCTAGCAGTCAAGCCGGGCCTTGGGCACAACTGACAGTAAAGTGACTGCCATAGGCTTTTGACCATATTTCAGCAGCAATTACTATTTTTGAAGGTGAGCTAAATGTGGATTGCTGTTCGTGGTGGCAAATCTAAAGATGAAAAATGTGTCTGCATACCAAGAAATCCTCAGTGAAAGAAAAACTCTTAAACTACATTAGATTCATTCTTTAGCAAAAGTCTTCCAAGGAATCAGACCAGCCTTCACTGAAATGTGGAGAGATAGCTTGTCCTAATTTAGTGTCTCGTAACCCTCTCATTATTTGTGTTATTGGAAGATGATAGTAATTTCTCCTTAATTATTTTCAAGCAGCATACCACATTAGATAATGAACTGTCATTAAGTTAACTTGGTATTTATTTGAATATTCCGTATTGTGCAATAAATTATATATATATATATTTTTTTGAGACAGAGTCTCTCTCTGTCGCCCGGGCTGGAGTGCAGGGGCCGGATGTCAGCTCACCACAAGCTCCGCCTCCCGGGCTTATGCCATTCTCCTGCCTCAGCCTCCTGAGTAGCTGGGACTACAGGCGCCCGCCACCTCGCCCGGCTAGTTTTTTGTATTTTTTAGTAGAGACGGGGTTTCACCATGTTAGCCAGGATGGTCTCGATCTCCTGACCTCGTGATCCACCTGCCTCGGCCTCCCAAAGTGCTGGGATTACAGGCGTGAGCCACTGTAACCGGCCCCTATGTGGAGTATTTCTATAATTCACCAGTCATTTAAACTATGTTACAGAATAGTTTTGATTAATATTTTCACTTTAGTCTATAAAAAGCATAATAATAAATAATGTAGTGCTCTTACAACATGAAAAAAAACAAACAAACCTGACAGTTTTAGAATCTTTTCTTGGTTTCTCTGAGAACTTTGTTGTGGATCTCCCTCAAGTTATGTAAATGGTTTTAAATTTTTGGGAAAGGTGAAGAATACAGAAACTACAAAGAGGAAAATCTGTAAAACTCAGCAAACTTTTCCTTTAAAAGTCTAGATAGTAAATATTTTAGACTTTGCAGGCTCTATGGTTGCAACTGTAGACTCTGTCACCTCTGCCATTGTAGTGCAGAAGCTGCCATAAATAATACATGAAAGAGTGAGCGTGGCTATGTTCCAGTAAAATTTTATTTACAAAAACAGATGGTGGGCTGGACGTGGTGCACAGGCCATAGTTTGCCAACCCCTGCTCTATGATATTCCCACCATCCAGAATTAACCATTGTTAGATTTGGTTTATTTGCTCAGTTTCTTTCCCCTACCTTTTTCTTCTTTTTTAAAAAATTAATCACTGCTACCAGTTCATCTCCCTTTTACATCCCTGGAAGCAACTACTATTATGAGTTTAGTGTATGTGCTTTTAGACGATCTAGTAATCTTTCATATTTACAGATCCATGGAAAATATTTAATATTGTTTTAAAAAATATCTATCCACGTTGATACTGAGTAGGTTTGGTACATTCCTGTTGATTATAGTAATATTTTGCCTGTAGGTACCACATTTTATTTATCCATTGCCCTATTGATGAACATTAGATCGTTTCCAGGTTTTCGCTATTAAAAATCTTTGCAGCTAGGCACGGTGGCTCATGTCTGTAATCCCAGCATTTTGGGAGGCCAAGGTGGGTAGATCTCTTGAGCTCAGGAGTTTGAGACCAGCCTGGACAACATGGCAAAACCCCATCTCTACTGAAAATACAAAAAATTAGCGAGGTGGTGGCAAGTGCATCTAGTCCCAGCTACTTGTGAGGCTGAGATGGGAGAATCACCTGAATCTAGGAGTTCAAGGCTGTAGTGAGCCTTGATTGCACCACTGCACTTCAGCTTGGGTGACAGAGTGAGACCCTGTCTCAAAAAAAAAAAAAAAGAAAAAAAAAACCTCTGGGGCCAAGTGTGATGGCTCACGCCTATAATCCCAGCACTTTGGGAGGCCAAGGATCACTTGAGTCCAGGAGTTTGAGACCAGCCTGGGCAACATGATGAAACCTCATCTCTATAAAAAATACCAAAAAATTAGCTGGGTATGGTGGTGCATTCCTGTAGTCCCAGCTACTCAGGAGGCTGAGGTGGGAGGGTTGCTTGAGCCTAGGAGGTAGGTCAAAGCTGCGGTGAGCTGAGATCACACCACTACACTCCAGCCTGGGTGACAGAGTAAGACCCCGTCTCTAAATAAATAAATAAAAATATCTGCTACAGTGAATATCCTTGTATATATCTCCTTCTGAGTATGTAGATGTGTAGAAATGGAAGAGTGGAATTGTTAGGTCAAAGAGCATTTTCATTTTTAGGGCTGTTCCAACTTTTATCCCTACCAACAGTTATGACTGTACCCATATATTACAGCCTCACCATCATTTAATGTTGTCAGATTTAAACTTTTTTTGCCAATCTGTTTGGTGGTATCTTATTGTTGTCTTATTTTGTGTGTCACTGATTACCAGTAGGTTTGCTTATATTTCTGTTTTTTGGTCATTTGAATTTTCTTTAATTTCCTGTTTTTAATTTTTCCCCATTTTTGTGTTGAATTATCTTTTTCTTAATGATTTTTAGGTGGTCTCTCTAATCTGGATTTTCCCCCTTTTCAACTAATTATTTTCATCAACACAAAAATATACAGTCCTACATCTTATCTGAGAATAATCCTTTTTTAACACCATGGCTCTCCAGCAACTATCCCGGTTCTCTGCTCTCTTTGTGGAAAAACTCCTCTAAAGGTAGCCTGTTTTTGCCGCCTCTGCCTCCTTATCTGTTATCTCTCCTTAGGTCATTCCAGTCAGGCTTTTGTCTGCACCATTGCATTGAAACTGTTCTTGTCAATATGCTATCAGTCTTTATTTTGCCAAATCTGGTAGTCAATTTACTGTATTTAACACAGTTACTCTGTCTTCCTTTTTGAAATACTTTCTTCATTCAACTTCCAGGACATCATACTTGGCCCTTTTCTCAGTCTACATTACTTTTAGTGAACTCATGCAGTCCTGTGGTTTTATTGATCGATTGATTGATTGAGACAGGGTCTTGAGTGCAGTAGCATGATCTCAGCTCACTGCAACCTCCACCTTCTGGGACTGAGACCCTCCCACCTCAGCCTTCTGGTAGTTGGGACCACAGCGGCATGCCACCATGCCTGGTTAACTTTTGTACATTTTTAGTAGAGATGAGGTCTCGCTATGTTGCCCAGGCTGGTGTCAAACTTCTGGACTCAAGCCATCCTCCCACCTCAGTTTCCCAAAGTGCTAGGATACAGATGTGAGCCATTTCTCTTGGCCCAGTCCTGTGGTTTTAAATACCACCTAGATGGTGGTTGATTCCTTCTAGATGTATTTAGATTTATTTCTCTTACCCTGACCTTTGAGCTCCAAATTCATGTATCCAGCTGCCGACTTGACATTTACACTTAGATGATTAACAACCATCTCAAATAATATATCTAAAACAGAACCCTTTTATCCCCCCAGACTTCTCTTCAGTGATCCCTACTTCTTACCACCTCTATTACCACCTCTTTAGTCTGAGCATCATCATTCTTTTGGATTATTGCAGTGACCTATCTGTCTTCCTGCTTCCATTTTTGTCCTTTGCAGTTTTTTTCTCTACACTGTTACCAGAATGGTCTTTTAAAAACCCAAATCAGATCATGTCATTCCTCTGCTCAAAAACCTTCAATGAAATTCTGAAAAGAATAAAGAAGGCAAAGAGCTAGTTTCCACATATTGAAATTATGGGAAAACTACAGATATAAAGCTACGTAGTTAAAACAGTTGGTACTGGTGCATGAACAGACAGAAAACCCAGTAGAAGAGAAATCCAGAAATAGGCCCAGAGTTTTTTTTTTTTTTTGAGACAGAGTCTCGCCCTGTCGCCCAGACTGGAGTGCAGTCGTGCGATCTCGGCTCACTTCAACCTCCGCCTCCCAGGTTCAAGCAGTTCTCTGCCTCAGCCTCCCTAGTAGCTGGGATTACAGGTGCGCGCCACCATGCCCAGCTAATTTTTGTATTTTTAGTAGAGACAGGGTTTCACCATCTTTGCCACGCTAGTCTTGAACTCCTGACCTCGTGATTCACCCACCTCAGCCTCCCAAAGTGCTGGGATTACAGGCATGAGCTACAGCACCTGGCCCAAACATATATTTAATATATGGGAATTTAGTAATGATAGAGGTGACATTTCAGATCAATAGGAAAAATATGGATTATTTAATAAATAATGCTGTGACAACTGAGTAGACACATGGAAGAAAATATAGATTTGTACCTCACAAAAAAATAAAGTTCAGATGGAGAAATACCTAAGAAATTGTAAGTATGTAGACAGAAAAATATAGGAAAAAATTTTAACAGTGTAGAAGTCTTTCTAAATATGTCACAAAACCCAGAAGCCATAAAAGAATCAATGGGGAAATTCAACCATATTTCAAAATCAAAAGACAAATGACAAAATGAAAAGGTTACATACAACTCATGTTGCAAAAATCTAGTTTTATTAAATAGTAAAGAGCTTCTATGGGCCAGGTGCGGTGGCTCATGCCTGTAATCCTAACACTTTGGGAGGCCAAGGTGGGCAAATCTCCTAAAGGCAGGAGTTTAAGACCAGCCTGGCCAACATGGCGAAACCCTGTCTCTTCTAAAAATACAAAAATTAGTTGGGTGTGTTGCCACATGCCTGTAATCCCAGCTACTCAGGTGGCTAAGGCACGGGTAGTTGCTTGATCCCGGGATGCGGAGGTTGCAGTGAGCTGAGATCACGCCACTGCACTTGCGTCTGGGTGACAGAGCGAGACTGTCCCAAAAAACAAAAACAAAAACAAAAATAAAAAATCCCCAAGGAGCTTCTGTGAATCATTTTAAATGCAGGTAGGAAAATGGGCAAAAATAACATATGCAAAGATATTTAACTTCAAAACGAGAGAAATGCTGGTTAGAACTATGGTTTAATCAGATTGGCAAAGAAAAATGATGGGTAACACTGCTAAGGTATTCTTATTGCCAATAGGAGTGTAAACTGATAAAAGTGCTGCAGAGGGCAATTTAGTAGAACCTATTAAAATTTTAACTACCATTTACCCAGAAACTCCATTTTTAGGAATTTATCTTTCAGATACATTTTGTACATTTATGAAATGAAGCATGTACAAGGATTTTAATCATAGCATTGTTTGTAGTAGCAGAAGCTTGAAAACAACCTAATTATTTCACTAGTGGTCAGGGCCGTGGTGTATTTACTCTTGAGTTATTGTGTGAATTAGAAAAAAATAGCTCTATGTGGGCAGGGTCTGAAATGTACCCTTTTTGAATTTCACACCTATTTATATGGCCTGGCACGTGGAGTTGCTGTGCAGGCATACATAGTGGCCTTGTTGAGGCTGTAGTTAAAACTGAACAAGGTATATATCCCTAACAATGGAATATTACACAGTTGTTAAAAAAGAATGTGGCAGCTCAGTATATGCATACATAGAGCAGTCTCAAATATCATAAGTAAAAAAGACACAAGATTGTGTAACATGGTGCCATTTATGCTACACACACATACACAATTATATATATGTGTAGACTATCCCTGGAAGACAACTAATAAATGGGTAATAGTGGTTGCCTCTAAGGATAATTGAATCACTAGGGGAGAATTTTAAAAGGGAAAATTATTTTTTCATTGTGTATTATTTGAATCTTTGAATTTTTTGGCACATCTGTTAAACATGCATAGAATTTTTTTTGAAAAGATAAGGGAAAATGATAATGAATATGAATTGAGAGTTCACAGAAGAGGAACTACAAATAATGCTTACATGTGAAAAATACCTAACTACACTAAAGTAAAATAATTTTTCACTTATTGAGAAATAACAAAATGTTTGGTAATACTGTATTGACTAGGATACTGGGAAAGGCCCACATCTGTTGAGAATGGTCACATAATTTGATATAAGGTCTATGGAGAGCAATGTGGCAGTACCATCAGAATTAACATTGTGTATTTGGGACCCACCAACAACACTTCTAAGACTTTATTCTGTAGATAAACTAGCACATGTAGAATTAATTTAGGTCTAAACATACTCATTGTAGCATTGTTTATAACAGTAAAAGATTTGTAACATCCTAGATATGTTCATCAGGGATTCTTCAGATTACTTTTGGTACATTTAATAATGGAATACTATGCAAGCTGTTATTAGGCAGCTTTATACAATGTTGTGTAAATGGACCTCCAAGATAGTTTGCTAAGTGATGAGAGCAAGGTTCTGAATCTTGATAATAATAGGCTACACTTTGTAGTCAGAAGCAACTTTGTTTGATTACATAGACCATCTCTAGAAGGATATATAGTAGTACCGCTTATCTGTGGCTTGAAAATATTAAATGGAAAATTCCAGAAATAAACAATTCATAAGTTTTAAATTGTGTGCCATTCTGAGTAGCACGATGAAATATCATGCCATTCTACCTGGGATGTAAATCATCTCTTTGTCTAGCATATCCACACTGTGTATACTACCCATCACTAGTCAGTAGCCATCTGAGTTATCAGGTCACAAGAAGGATGAGTACAGCACATTAAGATATTTTGAGAGAGACTACATTCACGTAACTTTTATTACAGTATATATTATAATTATATTATATATGTTATAATTACAATATACATATTGTGTATGTATATACAACCCTGTATACATATTTCAGGTAACATAGTGGTTGCCTGAAACCATGGATCATACCAAACCCTATATACATATATGTGTGTATATATATCACACTTAGCACTTATCACTACCTGGAATTATATATATACACACATATCTGTGTGTGTATATATGTATACATATACATATATTATGTATATATACATATACAGTATATACATATATACTATGCCTATATATGGATATATACATATATCCATAATATATCCATATACATATATACACATATATACATATATGTGTGTATATATATAGGGTTCAGTATGATCCATGGTTTCAGGCAACCACTGGGGGTCTTGGAACATATTCCCAGCAGATAATGGGGAACAACTGTATAAGAAACTGGGAACAGTGGTTGTGTTCAAGGTTGAGTCTGGATAGATGGCAGTCATTCATGTATATATTACTTTAATTGCAGAAACGACAGTTATTTTTGCACCAACGCAGTACTTCCATACCTTTTGAATTTTGCACTGAGTTCATGTATTACTTTTGTTTAAAGTAAATTTAAATACAATCTCCAGTGGCTTCCCATCAAATTTAAAATACAATCCTAATTTTGTTTTTAACTGAGACCTTCCAGATCCTATATAATTTAGTTTCTGCCTACTTCTCCAAATGTATCATTCTCCCGTTGCTTACTGTCTTTCAGCCTTGTTCTTGTTGATGTTTCTAAAGCATGCCAAGCTTTTTCCCACTTCAGGGTTTTTGCACCTATAGTCTTCCTGCCTGAACTCTTCTGACCTTAGGCCTTTGCATGGCTTACTCTTTTGAATAATTCAAAAGGTCTCTGCTCAGATGTTTACTTTGAAATTGCCCCTCCTCCATGCCATCACTCTCCATTCCTGTACGGTGCTTTATTTTCTTCATTGCACTTATCACTACCTAGCATTATATATTATTTGTTTTACTTGTTTATTGTTTGTGCCTTCCTCTAGAATGTAAGGCTCATAAGAGCAGAACTTTGTCTTGTTTTCTGCTGTATCTCCAGGGCTTAGAACAGTGCCTGGCTTGTAGTAAACATTCAGGAAATAAATACTGAGTGAATACGCATGTTTTAAGTACATTCCTCCACTCTGTTGTTTGTCCTGTAACTTCGTTTTATAAAGACTTTTGTTTACAGAAGTTTTTATTTTTGATTAAAAAAATTTACTTTTTAAGAGCTTTATTATGATAGGCAGAATAGTAGCCCCCCCAAAAGATGTCCATGTCCTTGTCCACAGAATCTGTGAATATATTACATTACATGGCAAAGATGAATTAAGGTAGCAAATGGCATTAGGGTTACTAATCAGCTAACCTTAAAATAGGGAGATTATCCTGGATCATCTGAGCAGTTTTAAATTTTGAGGTACTCAAATGTATCAACTTTCTACTTTGATTGACTCTTTCCTGTATTATTTAAGAATACTTGGCCGGGCACGGTGGCTCAAGCCTGTAATCCCAGCACTTTGGGAGGCTGAGACGGGCGGATCACAAGGTCAGGAGATCGAGACCATCCTGGC
>NW_012117376.1:5507635-5514116 GCF_000951035.1 Colobus angolensis palliatus
ATTTATAATTTATAAATATTTTTTAAAATCAGTAAATTAAACTAATGCTGTTTGGGAGAAGTAGGAATCTGTGTGTATTTTCCAAGGTGACTTTTTTATTGCAACCACTCTGAGAGGAATTGTATTTCTCCTGATGTATATCAACTTTCAATTGGTAGCAATTATAGTCAGTGATAAGATACTAAAAAAAATCTTTCTGCGGTTTCTGAATTTGCTTTTAACTAGGAAGGCACACAGGCAGATGCCATGAAATTTCCATCTTCCCAATCTTCTCAGCCTTCCAGGCTTTTAAAGAACAAGGGCATATCATGCAAACCTGTCTCACAGACCAAGGCCACTTCTTGCAAACCACATACACAGCACAAAGAATGTCAGACCGGTATGTATCCTTGTGTGTTCCCATGTACAAAGCTTGTTTTCTGGCTTGTTTGTTTTTATTTTTTAAAAAAGGAAAATAAAATAATTGACAGATTCTTAAATGTGAAAACATTCCTTTTCTTGGCTCACATACTTTGAATACTTAATTTATTGCTTTCGTAATTATTAACACTAATAACCAGCTATTATAACAAGCTATTATAATTACTAACATATAGTTTTAGTTGAAAGCATCAATGATTTAACCTGTTTTTTTTTAAATACTGCGAATTCAATTGTCAGTTGCTAACAGTACAACTAATTTATCTGAGGTATTGGTGACCGTGAAAATTGTTTGAGCTTATATTTGAAAAAGTTGTAAAATATTACTTTTAATCCAACTACCCTTAGATTTTCAATTGCTTTAATAGTCTACTGTGCCTAAAGCATTGATTTTTTTTTTTTTTTTTTTTTGAGATGGAGTTTCACTCTTGTCGCCCAAGCTAGAATGTAATAGCATGATCTTGGCTCCCTGTAACTCCTGGGTTCAAGTGATTCTCCTGCCTCAGCCTCCTGAGCAGCTAGGATTACAGGTGCCTGCCGCCACAGCTGGCTAATTTTTGTATTTTTAGTAGAGATGGGGTTTCACCACTTTGACCAGGCTGGTTTTGAACTCCTGACCTCAGGTGATCTGCCTGCCTCGGTCTCCCAAAGTGCTGGGATTACAGGCATGAGCCACTGCCCCCGGCCTGATTTTTGTTTTTAATAATAATTTTACTTCATAGAATATGCTGTATTTAAAAGCTTAGTCTGTCAACAAGTAGTAAGTTTTTATGTAGCGTACCTTTATTTTGGTAGAAGTCAAGGAGAATCCTGTTTTCCTTCCTCAGGAAATTTATATTCCTATTAAAACAATATATTCTTTGTACTTGAATTTATATTAAAAAACATTCACACATGGAGAGTACTGAAAGATCTGTGGGCATCTGTGTGTGTGTGTGTGTGTGTGCGTGCGCGCTTATGTTTTGAGTTTTAGATTAAATATTGAATTGTCGGTCGGACGCGGTGGCTCATGCATATAGTCTCAGCACTTTGGGAGGCCAACATGGGCAGATCACCTGAGGTCAGGAGTTTGAGACTAGCCTAACCAACATGGTGAAACACTATCTCTACTAAAAATACAAAATTAGCTGGGCGTGATGGCACATGACTGTAATCCCAGCTACTCAGGAGGCTGAGGCAGGAGAATCGCTTGAACCCAGGAGGTGGAGGTTGCTGTGAGCCAAGATCGCGCCATTGTGCTCCAACCTGGGCAACAAGAGTGAAACTCCATCTTTTTTAAAAGAATAAATATTGAATTGTTTTCTAACAATCGAAATTATTTTTTCATTTGACATTGCATTGGAAACATTATTCCATATCGATGTAAATTTAAATATACATTGAGATTCTTTTTTTCCAATTTTTATTATTTTATTTTATTTCATTTTATTCAGGGGGTACATGTGCAGATTTGTTACCTGGGGGTAACAAATTTATTCAGGGGATACATGTGCAGATTTGTTCTTAAAATAGAATTCAGTGTATATAATATAACCAACTCCATAAAATTGGAAATTTAGATATTTATAAGCAATGTTGGGTTAAGCTAGGTTAATGGATCTTTGTCCACTTGCCTAATTATGTCCTTAGGATAAATCCTAATCAGTGGAATTATTGATTCAAAGACTATCATCGATTTTTTTTTTTTTTTGAGACAGAGTCTATCTCTGTCGCTCAGGCTGTAGTGTAGTGGTGCGATCTCGGCTCACTGCAGCCTCCGCCTCCCAGGTTCAAGCAGTTCTCTGCCTCAGCCTCCCTAGTAGCTGGGATTACAGGTGCGCGCCACCATGCCCAGCTAATTTTTGTATTTTTAGTAGAGACAGGGTTTCACCATCTTTGCCACGCTAGTCTTGAACTCCTGACCTCGTGATTCACCCACCTCAGCCTCCCAAAGTGCTGGGATTACAGGCATGAGCTACAGCACCTGGCCCAAACATATATTTAATATATGGGAATTTAGTAATGATAGAGGTGACATTTCAGATCAATAGGAAAAATATGGATTATTTAATAAATAATGCTGTGACAACTGAGTAGACACATGGAAGAAAATATAGATTTGTACCTCACAAAAAAATAAAGTTCAGATGGAGAAATACCTAAGAAATTGTAAGTATGTAGACAGAAAAATATAGGAAAAAATTTTAACAGTGTAGAAGTCTTTCTAAATATGTCACAAAACCCAGAAGCCATAAAAGAATCAATGGGGAAATTCAACCATATTTCAAAATCAAAAGACAAATGACAAAATGAAAAGGTTACATACAACTCATGTTGCAAAAATCTAGTTTTATTAAATAGTAAAGAGCTTCTATGGGCCAGGTGCGGTGGCTCATGCCTGTAATCCTAACACTTTGGGAGGCCAAGGTGGGCAAATCTCCTAAAGGCAGGAGTTTAAGACCAGCCTGGCCAACATGGCGAAACCCTGTCTCTTCTAAAAATACAAAAATTAGTTGGGTGTGTTGCCACATGCCTGTAATCCCAGCTACTCAGGTGGCTAAGGCACGGGTAGTTGCTTGATCCCGGGATGCGGAGGTTGCAGTGAGCTGAGATCACGCCACTGCACTTGCGTCTGGGTGACAGAGCGAGACTGTCCCAAAAAACAAAAACAAAAACAAAAATAAAAAATCCCCAAGGAGCTTCTGTGAATCATTTTAAATGCAGGTAGGAAAATGGGCAAAAATAACATATGCAAAGATATTTAACTTCAAAACGAGAGAAATGCTGGTTAGAACTATGGTTTAATCAGATTGGCAAAGAAAAATGATGGGTAACACTGCTAAGGTATTCTTATTGCCAATAGGAGTGTAAACTGATAAAAGTGCTGCAGAGGGCAATTTAGTAGAACCTATTAAAATTTTAACTACCATTTACCCAGAAACTCCATTTTTAGGAATTTATCTTTCAGATACATTTTGTACATTTATGAAATGAAGCATGTACAAGGATTTTAATCATAGCATTGTTTGTAGTAGCAGAAGCTTGAAAACAACCTAATTATTTCACTAGTGGTCAGGGCCGTGGTGTATTTACTCTTGAGTTATTGTGTGAATTAGAAAAAAATAGCTCTATGTGGGCAGGGTCTGAAATGTACCCTTTTTGAATTTCACACCTATTTATATGGCCTGGCACGTGGAGTTGCTGTGCAGGCATACATAGTGGCCTTGTTGAGGCTGTAGTTAAAACTGAACAAGGTATATATCCCTAACAATGGAATATTACACAGTTGTTAAAAAAGAATGTGGCAGCTCAGTATATGCATACATAGAGCAGTCTCAAATATCATAAGTAAAAAAGACACAAGATTGTGTAACATGGTGCCATTTATGCTACACACACATACACAATTATATATATGTGTAGACTATCCCTGGAAGACAACTAATAAATGGGTAATAGTGGTTGCCTCTAAGGATAATTGAATCACTAGGGGAGAATTTTAAAAGGGAAAATTATTTTTTCATTGTGTATTATTTGAATCTTTGAATTTTTTGGCACATCTGTTAAACATGCATAGAATTTTTTTTGAAAAGATAAGGGAAAATGATAATGAATATGAATTGAGAGTTCACAGAAGAGGAACTACAAATAATGCTTACATGTGAAAAATACCTAACTACACTAAAGTAAAATAATTTTTCACTTATTGAGAAATAACAAAATGTTTGGTAATACTGTATTGACTAGGATACTGGGAAAGGCCCACATCTGTTGAGAATGGTCACATAATTTGATATAAGGTCTATGGAGAGCAATGTGGCAGTACCATCAGAATTAACATTGTGTATTTGGGACCCACCAACAACACTTCTAAGACTTTATTCTGTAGATAAACTAGCACATGTAGAATTAATTTAGGTCTAAACATACTCATTGTAGCATTGTTTATAACAGTAAAAGATTTGTAACATCCTAGATATGTTCATCAGGGATTCTTCAGATTACTTTTGGTACATTTAATAATGGAATACTATGCAAGCTGTTATTAGGCAGCTTTATACAATGTTGTGTAAATGGACCTCCAAGATAGTTTGCTAAGTGATGAGAGCAAGGTTCTGAATCTTGATAATAATAGGCTACACTTTGTAGTCAGAAGCAACTTTGTTTGATTACATAGACCATCTCTAGAAGGATATATAGTAGTACCGCTTATCTGTGGCTTGAAAATATTAAATGGAAAATTCCAGAAATAAACAATTCATAAGTTTTAAATTGTGTGCCATTCTGAGTAGCACGATGAAATATCATGCCATTCTACCTGGGATGTAAATCATCTCTTTGTCTAGCATATCCACACTGTGTATACTACCCATCACTAGTCAGTAGCCATCTGAGTTATCAGGTCACAAGAAGGATGAGTACAGCACATTAAGATATTTTGAGAGAGACTACATTCACGTAACTTTTATTACAGTATATATTATAATTATATTATATATGTTATAATTACAATATACATATTGTGTATGTATATACAACCCTGTATACATATTTCAGGTAACATAGTGGTTGCCTGAAACCATGGATCATACCAAACCCTATATACATATATGTGTGTATATATATCACACTTAGCACTTATCACTACCTGGAATTATATATATACACACATATCTGTGTGTGTATATATGTATACATATACATATATTATGTATATATACATATACAGTATATACATATATACTATGCCTATATATGGATATATACATATATCCATAATATATCCATATACATATATACACATATATACATATATGTGTGTATATATATAGGGTTCAGTATGATCCATGGTTTCAGGCAACCACTGGGGGTCTTGGAACATATTCCCAGCAGATAATGGGGAACAACTGTATAAGAAACTGGGAACAGTGGTTGTGTTCAAGGTTGAGTCTGGATAGATGGCAGTCATTCATGTATATATTACTTTAATTGCAGAAACGACAGTTATTTTTGCACCAACGCAGTACTTCCATACCTTTTGAATTTTGCACTGAGTTCATGTATTACTTTTGTTTAAAGTAAATTTAAATACAATCTCCAGTGGCTTCCCATCAAATTTAAAATACAATCCTAATTTTGTTTTTAACTGAGACCTTCCAGATCCTATATAATTTAGTTTCTGCCTACTTCTCCAAATGTATCATTCTCCCGTTGCTTACTGTCTTTCAGCCTTGTTCTTGTTGATGTTTCTAAAGCATGCCAAGCTTTTTCCCACTTCAGGGTTTTTGCACCTATAGTCTTCCTGCCTGAACTCTTCTGACCTTAGGCCTTTGCATGGCTTACTCTTTTGAATAATTCAAAAGGTCTCTGCTCAGATGTTTACTTTGAAATTGCCCCTCCTCCATGCCATCACTCTCCATTCCTGTACGGTGCTTTATTTTCTTCATTGCACTTATCACTACCTAGCATTATATATTATTTGTTTTACTTGTTTATTGTTTGTGCCTTCCTCTAGAATGTAAGGCTCATAAGAGCAGAACTTTGTCTTGTTTTCTGCTGTATCTCCAGGGCTTAGAACAGTGCCTGGCTTGTAGTAAACATTCAGGAAATAAATACTGAGTGAATACGCATGTTTTAAGTACATTCCTCCACTCTGTTGTTTGTCCTGTAACTTCGTTTTATAAAGACTTTTGTTTACAGAAGTTTTTATTTTTGATTAAAAAAATTTACTTTTTAAGAGCTTTATTATGATAGGCAGAATAGTAGCCCCCCCAAAAGATGTCCATGTCCTTGTCCACAGAATCTGTGAATATATTACATTACATGGCAAAGATGAATTAAGGTAGCAAATGGCATTAGGGTTACTAATCAGCTAACCTTAAAATAGGGAGATTATCCTGGATCATCTGAGCAGTTTTAAATTTTGAGGTACTCAAATGTATCAACTTTCTACTTTGATTGACTCTTTCCTGTATTATTTAAGAATACTTGGCCGGGCACGGTGGCTCAAGCCTGTAATCCCAGCACTTTGGGAGGCTGAGACGGGCGGATCACAAGGTCAGGAGATCGAGACCATCCTGGC
>NW_012117376.1:5514166-5527428 GCF_000951035.1 Colobus angolensis palliatus
ACAGAGTCTATCTCTGTCGCTCAGGCTGTAGTGTAGTGGTGCGATCTCGGCTCACTGCAGCCTCCACCTCCCGGGTTCAAGCGATTCTCCTGCCTCAAGCCTCCCAAGTAGATGGGATTACAGCACCCGTGACCATGCCCAGCTAATTTTTTTTGTATTTTTAGTAGAGACAGGTTTCACTGTGTTGGCCACGCTGGTCTTGAACTCCTGACCTCATGATCCGCCCGCCTCAGCCTCCCAAAGTGCTGGGATTACAAGCATGAGCCACTGTTCCTGGCCTCTCATGATCCGCCTGCCTCAGCCTCCCAAAGTTCTGGGATTACAAGTATGAGCCACTGTGCCTGGCCTATCATCTATTCTTAAAGCTTTTGATACCTGTTGCCTAAATTGCCCTCCTGAAAAGTTACATCAATGTATGCTCCAACCAGCAGTGTTCAGGAGGATCCATTTCTCTACAACCTCACTGACACTGAGTATCAAAATTCAGAAAGGTTGAGTATACAGTACAGTCAACACTAGTATACTCTTCATCTAGATTAATGAAATGTTAACTTTTTGCAATTTTTTTTTTTTTTTCTGGATTGTTTCAAAGTAAAACATTATTTTTCTTTCTCTTTTTCTTCCTTTTCTTTCTCTTTTTTGAGATGGAGTCTCGCTCTTGTCTCCCAGGCTGGAGTGCAATGGCGTGATCTCAGCACACTGCAACCTCCGCCTCCTGGGTTCAAGCAGTTCTCCTGTCTCGGCCTCTCAAGTGGCTGGGATTATAGGCACATACTACCACGCCTGGCTAATTTTGTGTTTTTAGTAGAGAGGGGGTTTCACCATGTTGGCCTTGCTGGTCTTGAACTCCTGATCACAGGTGATCTGCCCACCTTGGCCTCCCAGAGTGCTGGGAGTACAGGTGTGAGCCCCATGCCTGGCCTTTTTTTTCTTTTTCTTTAAAAATTTTTTTCGATACCAGTGTCACTCACCAATACAAAATTTCTTCTTCTTTTTTTTGTTTTTTGAGACACAGTCTCAAGAGTGCAGTGGTGTGATCCTGGTTCCTGGCGGCCTCAACCTCCTGGGCTCAGGTGATCCTCTTGCTTTAGCTACCCAAGTAGCTGGGACTATAGACGTGTGCCACTGCACCCAGCCAATTTTTTTTTTTTTTTTTTTTTTTTGTAGAGATGGAGTTTTGCCATGTTGCCCAGACTGGTCTCTAAGACCAGGGCTCAAGTGATCCACCCACCTTGGCATCCCAAAGTGCTGGGATTATAGGTGTGAGCCACCCTGCTCAGCCAAAAAGTTTATTGTTAATTTGATGTGTACTGTGGTCTTCAGCCCTAATTTCAGTAACCTATCGGGTGCTTGGGATTACTTGTACATGTATCACATCCTACAGTTTTATTATAGCTAGTGATCAAGCTTTGGGCAAAGGAGAAATTCAGTTGTCAGTGGCATCACTGGAAATATTATGATTTGTGCTTAAACTTTTATCAGTGCATTCTTTTGATAAATAGAAATAGTAACAAAATATGAATTTTAAATGTGTGGGGAGATACATAAAGAACATTGCTTATTTGTTCTTGAAAATAACAGTGATTCAAATATTTCATTCAGATTTACCTATGCCTAATGAAAAAAATGATGCAGAACTTGATTCTCCACCTTCAAAGAAAAAAAGATTAGGTTTTTTGCAGACTTACGATACAGAATATTTAAAAGTTGGTTTTATTATCTGTCCTGGATCAAAAGAAAGTTCACCAAGGCCACAGTGTGTCATTTGTGGAGAGATCTTATCCAGTGAAAACATGAAGCCAGCAAATCTTTCTCATCATTTGAAGACAAAACATTCAGAATTAGAAAACAAACCAATAGACTTTTTTGAACAAAAATCTCTGGAAATGGAATGTCAAAATAGTTCTTTAAAAAAGTGTTTACTAGTTGAAAAGTCACTTGTGAAAGCTTCTTATTTAATTGCTTTCCAAACTGCTGCAAGCAAGAAGCCATTCTCCATTGCTGAAGAATTAATTAAACCATATTTAGTAGAAATGTGTTCAGAAGTTTTGGGTTCAAGTGCTGGAGACAAAATGAAAACTATCCCACTTTCTAACGTTACAATTCAACACAGGATTGACGAACTATCTGCAGACGTTGAAGACCAGCTGATTCAAAAGGTCAGAGAGTCAAAGTGGTTTGCCCTACAGATAGATGAGTCATCAGAAATCTCAGATATCACACTTCTTTTGTGCTATATTCGTTTCATTGATTATGATTGTCGTGATGTAAAAGAAGAATTATTATTTTGCATTGAAATGCCTACTCAAATAACTGGTTTTGAAATATTTGAACTAATAAATAAATATATTGATAGTAAATCTCTAAATTGGAAACATTGTGTTGGTCTCTGTACCGATGGGGCTGCAAGCATGACTGGCAGGTATTCTGGTTTAAAAGCAAAAATTCAAGAAGTTGCCATGAGTACAGTGGCATTTACACATTGTTTTATTCACCGTGAACATTTAGTGGCAGAAAAGTTGTCTCCATGTTTACATAAAATTCTTTTGCAGTCAGCACAAATTCTAAGTTTTATAAAGAGCAATGCATTGAATTCACGTATGTTAACAATTTTGTGTGAAGAGATGGGATCTGAGCATGTGAGTTTACCACTTCATGCTGAAGTACGTTGGATATCAAGAGGGAGAATGTTAAAAAGATTATTTGAATTACGACATGAGATTGAAATATTTTTAAGTCAAAAGCATTCAGATTTGGCCAAGTATTTTCATGATGAGGAATGGGTTGCAAAGCTGGCCTACTTATCAGATATATTTTCACTTATAAATGAATTAAATTTAAGTCTCCAAGGAACTTTGACTACTTTCTTCAATTTGTGTAATAAAATTGATGTATTTAAGAGAAAGTTAAAAATGTGGTTGAAGCGCACACAAGAGAATGATTATGACATGTTCCCTTCATTTTCTGAATTCTCAAATTCATCAGGCTTAAATATGACAGAGATCACAAGGATTATTTTTGAGCACCTGGAAGGACTTTCTCAAGTGTTCAGTGACTGTTTTCCACCAGAACAAGACTTGCGTTCAGGAAATTTGTGGATAATTAACCCTTTTATGAATCACCAAAATAATAATATCACCGACTTCGAAGAAGAAAAGCTAACACAGCTATCTTCAGATTTAGGATTACAATCAGTATTTAAATCAGTGTCTGTAACTCAGTTTTGGATAAATGCAAAGACAGGTTACCCAGAACTCCATGAAAGGGCAATGAAATTTTTATTACCCTTTTCAACTGTTTATTTATGTGATGCTGCCTTTTCAGCTTTGACTGAGTCAAAACAAAGAAATCTGTTGGTTTCTGGCCCTGCCCTAAGACTTGCAGTCACATCTTTAATTCCAAGGATAGAAAAATTAGTGAAGGAAAAAGAGTAGCAATATGCACATTGCTTAATAGTGAAGTCAATAATCTTGTGTTAAGTTTTGTGTAAGTATCCTAAAAGATAATTTCCTAATGTGGATATGTGTTTTCAGTGATTAAATGTTTTAATAATTTTTCCCTTTTTGTTGAGGAATTTAATAATTATGATTTTTATAAGTAATTATGTATAATTATAATCCAGGGCAGAAAATTTAGTTATTTCATTAAATTTGGATTAGTGACAAAGACTGAAGGTAATGAGAGGCCCAGTTTATAATGTAACAGCACAACCTGAATGTTGAAACAGCTTGGCCTTTAGAAGCAAGTGGAACATTTCAGTCTTCCAGCCAACCAGCTACTTACCCCAGCAAGGTTGTGAGTAGGTGGAAAAGATGGATCTTTTTTTTTTTTCTTTTTTTTTGAGATGGAGTTTTGCTCTTGTTGCCCAGGCTGGAGTGCAATGGCCTGATCTCGGCTCACTGGAACCTCTGCCTCCTGGGTTCAAACAGTTCTCCTGCCTCGGCCTTCTGGGTAGCTGGGGTTACCAGGCATGTGCCACTACACCTGTCTGTTGTATTTTTTTTAGTAGAGATGGGGTTTCACCATGTTGGTCAGGCTGGTCTCAAACTCCTGACCTCAAGTGATCCACCTGCCTCGGCCTCCCAAAGTGCTGGGATTACAAGTGTGAGCCACCATGCCCAGCTGGAAAAAGATCTAAGCAGCTTGGGTAACTATAAATGGAAGCAATAGGGGGGTTTGAGACCCCTGCTTGGGGGCTTTCTGGCCTAATATACCAGGGCTTAGCAAACTTTTAAAATAAAGAGCCAGATAGTAAATATTTTCAGCTTTGCAGGCCATACTGTCACAACTACTCAATTCTGCAGTTGCAGTGTAAAAGCAGCCATAGACAATATGCAGATGAGTGTGGCTGTTTAAATAAAACTTATTCGTGAACACTGAAATAGGAATTTCATATAATTTTCCTATGTCACACAAGCTTCTTTAAAAAGTTTTTACATAAAAAATGTAAACAAACATTATTAGCTTCGGGGAAGGGGAGAAGCATGGAAAAAAATCAGACAGCTGGGCAAATTTGGCCCATGGTTTGCCCATCCCAGCTTTAGACAGATTTCCAAGTAAGAGCAAATGGGCCAGGAGTGGACTGTAGGGCTTGGTTCAGTCTCTCTATCCATGGCTGCAAGTATCTGAATTTTCAAACACCTTTCACATCTCAGTCTCAGCTGAGATAAATTAGAGGGAAAAGATACCTCAGGCAAAGATAGAAAAAAGACATTTAATAATTAATGGTTTTTGATTTATTACTTATAATTTTATAAATTAATTTGCTAATTTACAAATAACTTTCTGAGCTCTTACATGTGCAGGCACTGTGCTAGGCCTGTTACAAACTCTGGAGAACTGAGTTATCCCCGTATACAGATGCAGATACCGAGGCCCTTTGGGGTCGGGTGACAGCTCAGATCCCACAGCTACTGTGGCACAGGCAGGAACGAAGTCCCGGGGTCTTTTGATGGTAGCTGAGCGGCACCCAGACACCCATCCGTGTCTGCCAGCACTCCGTATTGGCTGGGAAACACTCCCCGAATCCAAAGGTGTCGGTTTAGTCAGTTACGAGCCAGTGGTCCTCAAGTGTCCCCACCTGTAAGACCAGTGCTGCAGCCTCGCGACCCCCTGGAGGGCGGGGGATGGTAGCTCAGGCGAGAGTCTTCCGGCCGCCCCAGGGAGGGAGGAAATGAGTCGGCGGCAGAGGCGGGTTTTCGGCGGGGCCAACCCACGGTGGGGGGAGCGCGGCCATGGAGCTTCTGCTGTCGGTGCTGCGTGTACTGCTGGGCGGCTTCTTCGCGCTCGTGGGGTTGGCCAAGCTCTCGGAGGAGATCTCGGCTCCAGTTTCGGAGCGGATGGTGAGCGGCGCGGGCGGGCGGCCGGGGATCGGGCCCGTGGAGGCGTGTGCTCCGCCCCGCCGCTCCTCGACCCCGGCCCGGCAGGCTGCCTTTATCCGAGGCTCAGCTGGAGATGGGGGAAAGCGCCTGGCTTTCGACTGAGGCGCAGGTCCTGCCTGGGGAGTTCCTTGAGTTCTCTGGATCTTCCCTAGACGGAAGGGGACAGAACCTCCCCTTCCTGCTGAGCATTGGTGGCCCCAGGCAAACCTAGAGACTTAGGAGGACCCTCCTCCCCTCTCCCCGGACCCTGGGGGAGGATGATGCAGCGCAGCGGGAAAATGAGCTCACTTCGCGCAGTCTTCCCCCTTTTCGCCGTTTGCTTCAGTTTTCGGGAGGTTCGTGGGGTTGGGGTGTAGTAATCCTGGCTTTGCAGGGAAGGAAGCCCGCCCTGAAGAGCAAGTATATCTGCTAAAGGTTGCACATCTAGTCAGGAAGCAGGACACAAACTAGTCACTCCTAACTCGGAACCCAGAAAGGGAAGCCTCTCCTGGAAGCCTGAGAGGGAAGCCCTGAAGTCGTCTTTCAGCCTTCTGTCTAGTTCCAGACTCATGGGAAAGCTTTCATGTCCTGTTCACCAATCTCCCCAGTCCCTCAAAAGAGCTAGACTTGTAGACCCCTGCTGGCATCTCTCTCCAAGGCCTGGATACATCCCCAGAGACGATAGCTTAGAGCTGCTGCCCAGCAGAGCTGAGGAGGGGAGGTAGAGCTGAGGAGTGGGAACAGGAAAAAGTAACCCCGAAAGTAAGGATGAAGTTGCCATTTGGCTCAGGGGTGGACCTGCCTTGACAAGAAGAGTCACTTTGAGCCCACCTAACTCCGCCCTACCTCCAAATATTCCCTGTACTGCAGCCTTAAGAGAAACCAGGCCAGGCACAAAGAAGTAAACTGTGGAATTCCCCAGGCCTTGGCACTAGGGAGCCAAGCCCAGCCCCCTTCTCCTGGGATTTGGCCTGGGTTGTAATATCTTGAGAGGTCTAGTGTATCTCTGTACCACTTGGAGGTCTGGTCAATCTCTGTACCACTTGGAACATGGAGCCTGTTTCCTGATTCCAAAGCTCAGCCCCACAGGGCAGCCCTCTCCCCTCCAGGCTGACCTCAGGCCTGGACCTGACCTAGAGTAGTAGTTCTTTTCTCTAGGGAGTTGAGGGCACAGGCATAGATATGCCATGGAGCATCTGGGGAGCTCATCCTTGGTGAGCATGAGGCTGACAGGCATTCCTTGCCATCCCTAGAACGCCCTGTTCGTGCAGTTTGCTGAGGTGTTCCCACTGAAGGTATTTGGCTACCAGCCAGATCCCCTGAACTACCAAATAGCTGTGGGCTTTCTGGAACTGCTGGCTGGGTTGCTGCTGGTCATGGGCCCACCGATGCTGCAAGAGATCAGTAACTTGTTCTTGATTCTGCTCATGATGGGTAAGGGGGCCAACTGGCCTGAGAAAATGGGGTTTTCTGGGGGAGGATGATGGAAAGACCTGGCTGTTCCCCCTTACTGTTGCCACCCTTCTTTTTTCTCTGGGATCAAGAGCACTTCCTGCTCTACCACAGTTTCCATGGTCTTCAAACTAGCACAGGTACTTTTTAAACTTAATATGCTAGAACATTATCACATGTTAAGTGTACCTTCTACCTCCTCAATTCTAATGGCTGCACGGTATTCCCTTGTGAAGATGTATTGCAAGCTCAGGGCCTCTACTCCTTCCTCCACACACCCACTTCTGGGATGAGGGGATGGAGGAGCAGCTGCCATTTGATGTATGTGTCTGGCAGTTTGGTGTAGAGAGCAGGGAAGCTGGAGAACCTTGAACAGGAAGGCAGAGAATTTCCCTAGGGATTCCCCCCGCCCCCCAGTAGCTCTGCCCACAGGAACTGCTGATGTACAAAGACAGCTGTTGCTTCAAAGGCCAGATATCTTCAGGCTCTTCTATATGCCCTGGCATCTGTTACCATTGCTGCCACCACTACCAGGCTTGCTTCCATCTCTGGAGCTTCTCTCATTTTCAGATCTTTCCCGTACCTCCAACCAACAGCCACTGGGCTAGTCCTTCCCTCCATCTTAATCTTAGTAGATGTAGGATTAAGAAAGGAGAAGGGGCCAGACACGGTGGCTCATGCCTGTAATCCCAGCACTTTGGGAGGCTGAGGTGGTCGGATCACAAGGTCAGGAGTTCGAGACCAGCCTGACCAACATGGTGAAACCCTGTCTCTACTAAAAATACAAGCATTAGCCGGGCGTGGTGGTGGGCGCCTGTAATCCCAGCTACTCAGGAGGCTGAGGCAGGAGAATCACTTGAAGCCAGTACCCAGAACCCAGTAGCCCAGCTACTCAGGAGGCTGGCAGGAGATCTTGCTATTGCACTCCAGCCTGGGTGACAGAGCAAAACTCTGCCTTAAAAAAGAAAGAAAGAAAGAGAGAGAGAAAGAGAGAAAGAGAAGAAAGAAAAGAAAGAAAAAAAGAGGAAAGAAAGAAGGATCAGGGAGATTTTTTCCCTGAAATCTGTCCACTCTAGCCACTGCCCTATTTTGCTGGGTCATTTCTGTTTCTTTCTTGTCCTCTGAGAGGGGCAACTGTTGCCACAGCTATTGTTCAAGAGGCTTCTAATTTCCTGGTCCTGCTTTCTCCAGGAGGCTAGAGATGAATGCAGCTAGTTTTGGTAATGCACGTTGGGAGTGGTGAGGGTGTTTAATGGGAGGGCTTGGGCTGGAGTGGATCAGCCTAAACTGGAGAGCCCTGAGCTCCTGGATCTCCTGGGTTCTCCCTAGGAGCCTCAGGGACCTCACTTTCCATTCCAGGGGCTATCTTCACCTTGGCAGCTCTGAAAGAGTCACTAAGCACCTGTATCCCGGCCATCGTCTGCCTGGGGTTCCTGCTGCTGCTGAATGTCGGCCAGCTCTTAGCCCAGACTAAGAAGGTGGTCAGACCCACTAGGAAGAAGACTCTAAGTACATTCAAGGAATCCTGGAAGTAGAGCATCTCTACCTGTTTATGCCATGCAGCTGTCACAGCAGAAATATGGTAGAACACAGAGTCTGTCATCTTGTTACCAGTATAATATCCAGGGTCAGCCAGTGTTGAAAGAGACATTTTGCCTACCTGGCCCTGCTTTCTCTTTTTAGCTTTACTAAGTTTTTTTTTGTGAGGAGTACATGTTATGCATATTAACATTCCTCATGTCATATGAAAATACAAAATAAGCAGAAAAGAAATTTAAATCAACCAAAATTCTGATGCCCCAAATAACCACTTTTAATGCCTTGGTGTTAGTATACCTCTGAACTTTTTTCTGTGCCTTTAAACAGATACATATTTTTTAAAATGAAAATAAAACCATATATCCTATTTTATTCCTTCCTTTTAAAACCTTATAAACTATAACACTGTTTCATGTCTCTTTTGCCTCATTGCTGTTAATGGCTGCATAGTATTCCATTGTAAGGATGTACTATAATGTATTTAACCCCCCACGAGGAACATTTGGGTTTTTCTCAATTTTTTGCTATTGTAAGCCTCACAGTAAATCTCTTTTGCATACTTATTTTCTTCCCCTAGAAGTAAGGGTGCTGGTTCAAAACATATGCATATTTTTTTTTTTTTTTTTGAGGCGGAGTCTCGCTCTGTCGACCGGACTGGAGTGCAGTGGCCTGATCTTAGCTCACTGCAAGCTCCGCCTCCTGGGTTTACGCCATTCTCCTGCCTCAGCCTCCCGAGTAGCTGGGACTACAGGCACCCGCCACCTCGCTCGGCTAGTTTTTGTATTTTTAGTAGAGACGGGGTTTCACCGTGTTAGCCAGGATGGTCTCGATCTCCTGACCTCGTGATCCGCCCGTCTCGGCCTCCCATAGTGCTGGGATTACAGGCTTGAGCCACCGCGCCCGGCCACACATGCATATTTTTAAGGCTTTTAATACATATTTTAAATGTACAGGTTCTGTATGGCAGAACTTAAGTACTTGCTTCTGCCTATGCCCTTTGAGCCACATTAGAGATTCCCTCCCACTCCTTTTTTTCTCTGACATATTAGATTTGCAGAGCTAGCAGGTAGGTGTGGAGTCATTTGACAGGACCTGAAATCAAGCTCTGGTGGTGATGTGTGGCATCCAGTCCAGTGTTCCTTGACACCTACGTGGAGGTGAGGGACAGCCAACTCTGTGAAATGCTGAGTGGTACAGCAGGGCCCAAAGCCTGGGAGGAATCCCAGAGGCCCTTGGGGGTAGGAAGGGTGCATATGTGTGACAGTTCTTGGGGAAAAAGTGGACAACACGTTAGGGCATCTGCTATTATGTCACCACCATCTTTATCTTAGCTAGGCAGGGCTGTGGGCTTTTGGGAAGTGATGTACCTCCCATGAGGGATCATAGTGAGAAACAGTTCACTTATTTATGCAAATATTCTAGCTATCAGCCTACAGATTGCTTTGAGGGTGTAAAAGAAGTCTCTATTACTCCATTTCATGTTCACTACAAAATGCTAGTTCCCATTCTGACTAGTGAACCTCAGGCAAGGTGACGCTTTCAGTTGGATTTTTTTTATTCTTGAGTCCAAAAGCATGGTGGTGCAGTCTGCCTATAGTAAGAATAGATAGATTACGCTAAATAAATGGTAATGTCAAAACAATAAGGAAACCTTTTCTCTCATGTAAGAGGTTCAGAGATAACCACTTCAGTTTCAGTGTTGGTTAATTTGCCTAATGATGGCATCAAGAATCAACATTCTTTAAACTTTCTGTTCTGCTGCTTTCAGTGTATTGGCTATTGCCCTCAGAGTTGCAAAATAGCTGCAGCAGCTCCAGATAGTGCATTTGCTATAATACTGAAAGGTGAAAAGAGAGGAAGGGTGCTTTAGAAGACCCTAGATTTTCCCATAGATCTCACTGGGCAGAACTATGTCCCATTTCCATTCCTAATCACTGGCAGGAGAATGGAATTCCCATAATAGACTAGTTAAGATTTACCCACACTGGTCAGCAAGGAAGAAGAGGAAGTAGACAATGGTTTCTGTCATTTACTAGCTTATTTGAAAACTATGGATAATGATAGTAACTATTTAATAGCCCGGCACGTAGTAAATGTTGAGTAAATGCTAGCCATTATTAAATACTGATTTGTTTTACAGTTGAGAAGATGCATCTGGAAAGCTTAAGTGCCTATATATGAGACTTGGAACTAGAACTAAGGCTAATTGATTCCAGAACCCAAACTTTTCACTGCACCAGCTGCCAAAGCTGAAAATGGACAGGCATGGCACCCCTGCTGTCTTCAATCTGAGGGTAGATGGGATGACCTGTCTGGCGTGATGAAATCTGTCTTGCTTTCCAGCATTTCCCCTCTGATTGGATTTTTTTTTTTTTTTTTTGAGATGGGATTTCACCATGTTGGCCAGGCTGATCTCGAACTCCTGACCTCAGGTGATCTGCCCGCCTTGGCCTCTCAAAGTGCTGGGTTTATAGGCATTAGCCACTGTGCCTGTCTTGCTTGGAAATTTTGAAGCCCAAGAAAGTAAAGCCTGGAGCCCCAAGGATCCTGGCCTTATACTTTCTCCACCCCTTCCAGGATGCCACTGCCAGCCCGTGTCCTGCCAGGACGGACTTTGAGTAAAACCTCTCGCAGCTAGCATTAGATTGAGGGCTCCTGTTTACCAAGTCTGGATCTGTAGGCTGATAAGCAGCTACTGGGGCCCCCAAGCTTGGCTGTAGGACTGACTGCCCAGCAGCTACAGGAAAGTCAGGGTGCTAGAGGAGTAGGCTGGGCAGCTGATGTGTACCAGCATTTGGGACTGACAGCAGCAGGAGGATCTTGAGCCCAAGCGGTGCCTCCTTAGCAGCCCAGGGAGAAGCCGGGCCTCAGGAAATGTGCCCCCCAAACTACAGCCTAAATCTAGGTCATCTCAGCACGATGATGTTCAGCTGCCTGCCCTTCCTAATGCATTTGTATCTCCCTCCCTGTGCTGAAGGCTCTCTTGTCCTCCGATGACACTCCCTTCCCTTGGGGCCCTGGCTGCAGCCCCAGAAACCCAGCTCACAGCTGCCACAGGTGGGCTCCAGCCCTTCCAGCTGTCAGACCCATTCTTCATGTCGTTTCTTGGGATTAGCTGGCCGATGGGAGGGTCTGGGATGTGTGGGTGGGAGGGGATTCTGCCCTGTCTCAGATCCTTAAAAGTCAGGACCCCAGAGAGAACTCCAGCAGCCATTATAGCAAAAGGTAAGAAAGGAACAATCTGGTAGGATGGCAGGGGATGGGTCAGGGTAGGCTACAGGCATGGAGAACAGAACAGAGGAAGTGAGGAAAGGAAGTAGTTACCCAGGGTCTCAGAAAGGATTGGAGCCTGAGATGCTCAAAGGCAAAAATCCAGATTTTGGAGGAACTGAGTTTTAGGACATCCTAGGAGTGTGTAAGTGTGTCACAAATAGTAACAGGACATTGATTTGTACACTTCCCTCCCTTGGGAAGAGGATAGGAATATGCCCAGATGTTTTTGTGTTGTTTTGTGTGCCTGGGGTGTCTATGTCTCTGATACTCTGTGTGTGCCTGTGTGAGTGTACACATTTATCTATGTGCTGCCTAGAAGGGAAGGGAGCTAACAGTAATGAAGTATCTCCCCAGTGTCAGCCACAGGGCTCAGTTTTACTTATGTTTTCTCATAATCCTCCCAACAACCCTGTGAGGTAGGTATTTTAATCTCCATTTTACTGCAGCAAAGACAGGCTCAGTGAAGCTGAGTAATTTGCCCAAGGTCACATGGCAAATAGATGTGTATATCTAGAATCTGCCTGATTGCTGGGCCTGTGCACTTTTTGCTTTTCTGTCCAGAGGTCTGAGTCTGACCCAGGACTTCTTTGTGGTCAAAAAGTGAAGGGGGAGGAAAAAGGATGGAAGGCTTCAGAGTGGCAAAAGCTTTTCAGCCCAGCCAAGGGTGCTCCAGGCAAGTGCTGAGGTACCTCCCTGGGAGAGGACCTTCACCAAGGCAAGTCCGAGGTCACTGTGCATAGGCCTATCCTATGGGTCACTGCACCACAAGCCCATTCCTCTATCTGTGCTTCTTATCTGGGTGGCACAAGGACGAGGGAGTTGGGTCTTTTTCTGGAAAGGCCTCTATGTTTCAGCCTGTTTCTCCAGAATTCTCTGTTGACTCAGCCCTATGTGGGTTTACTGCACAGGTCTGTGCCCCAACATGTATGAACCGTACTCCATCTGTGAGGGGCACCTCTACCCTCTCAGTCACCAAGGTTGGAAATTTCCAAGTTATCTAGGACTCCTGCCTCTTCCTCGCTTCCCACAACTTGTCACCGAAAACTCCGGAGTCCATCCCCTCTCAGCAGCTGTTGGTCAGGTTCGGTCCTCATTCCCTCTCACATGGACTCTGCCTCTAGTGCCCCTCCCCGCAAGGGCCGAAGAAGAGGAGATTGGGGTGGGAGAAGGCGGAATGGGGGTTGCCTTTGTGGCTAGCCTCCGCAGTAACCTTTCCTCTGCCACATCAAGGTCAGAGATAACAGCAGTATTGGGGACCTGGGTGTTGGCGGCTGCAGCCTCTGGGATGACCCTGCTCGTTTCATCGTGGTGCCCGCGGTCTATGCCTTGGCGCTGGGCCTGGGGCTGCCAGCCAACGTGGCTGCCCTGGCAGTGTTCATCCGCAGCGGCGGGAGCCTGGGCCAGGCCCTGCTTCTCTACCTGTTCAATCTGGCTCTGGCTGATGAGCTCTTCATGCTCACGCTGCAGCCGTGGCTCCTCTACTACCTGGGCCTGGTCCGGAGGCCGCCTGCCGCGCTGCTGGGGCCGCCTACTACGTGTCCACCTACTACGTGTCCACCTACGCGGTGGTCTTCGCCGGGCACATCAGCGTGTGCCGCTGCTGCTCCGTACGCGGCCCCGGGCCCGGGGCGGCTGCCT
>NW_012117376.1:5527743-5565084 GCF_000951035.1 Colobus angolensis palliatus
CCAAGACCTCGGTCCTGGGGCTCCTGCTGGTCTTCGCCCTCAGCCTGGCGCCCTACCACCTGCTGCTGGAGCCCAGGGTGGCCAGGTGGGACAGCGACGGAGACCGGTGTCGCGCCACCTCCATGCTCGACAATCCTGCACACCCTCAACCTGGCGCTGCTGAGCCTCAACAGCTGCCTGGACCCACTCATCTGCTGCTGCTTCGTGCGCCGCTTCCGCCAGGACTGCTGCTGGGCACTGAGCTGCCGCCCGGTGAAGGGGGCGCCCAGGGCGCACGGGGCCTCCTTGGCCTCCTCCTAGAGAGTCTCCTGGCCTCCCCGCCTGTCTCACCCCCCTGCCACCCTCCCAGTGGCATCCAGGGTGGAGAAAGCTCTTTGGAAAGACCTAGATTCTGATCCTGACGCAACCACATACTACCCCCGTAGCTGTGAACCTCCGGGCTCATCTGTACCAAGGGCATAGAACATTTTTTTGTAACCTGAATGTTCCCTGGATGTTGCCAGCTTTTGGATACAAATAATATACCATTGTGTTTTTTGAACCTCTTGGGATAAAAGCCAAAGTCCTTATCATGGCCTACAAGGCCCTGTCTGATTCGACTCCCACTTCTCTCCAGACCTTATCCCACCACCCCTGCGTCTGCCTGCAGGCAGTCACCACCTTCTCAGGCCCGGGAAAATGCCAGTCTCCTACCCTTCACGGCCTTCGCACCTGACTTGGCCAGGAATGATCTCTGTTACTTTCTTTCACTAAGTTAGTTCTTCTTCACCCTCACTTCCTCTAAAGTAACTCCTTATAGGAAAGCCTTTCTTGGCTGGCAACACACACGCACACACACATACACACACACGACTGAATCACATCGGATTGCTCTTTGATAGCTCTTTTCATAATTGTAATCAAGCAATTAATTGGGTAATGCGTTGTTGTTTTCTTTCTCTCTTGCCGGAATGTATTCATGCTGACCCATAAGAAATTATCATTTTTATAAGTCCCCAAAAGTTGAATATTGGAAATTTTATTTCCACCCAGTTCAACTTAATAAATTCCGTGTTAACCTTGCTCACTGCTGTATCTCCTGTGGTTGGTACTGTGCCTTGCATATAATAAGAGCTCAGTGTGTCAGATGAGTGAGTGAAACCTGAATATCATTAATTTGGATTGCTTAAGTACTCACTCAGACATTCCAGCCTCTGATAGCTTTTCCTCAAGTGTTTCTGAGATTCTCCAAGCTTATCTTACCCACCCCCACCATACATTCCTAGCCCAGTTCTGATGACTGCCTCCTTCTGCTGTTGCTGGATACTTACAGTTCCGCCATCACCTCCACTGTACCAAGACTTGGTGGTAAGTAAGCTGGAGATCCAGCCTGCTGGAGATCCAATGCCTGCTGCCTCCAGACTCTTCCATGAGCACCAGTCTCTGCCAGGGGCTCCAGCTACCAGTGCTTACCCTTCTGTTCTGTGACAACTCCACAGTCTGCTTCTAATGGGAAAGGGCACCACTCTCCTCAGCCACATTATTGGAGCCCCACAGCAAGACTGCTTGATGAGTGAGAGCAAACCCTCTTCATTTGGCCATGTCAGCTGCTCAGGAAGGGTCCATCAATCAGCCACCATGTCTTACCTGCCTTTAGGTCCTGTTGCTGAGTTTGACTTCTAAGGATACATTTGGTAAATTCCTTTTTTTCTCTTTTTGGTCCCTAATTCCTTCTTTCACTTTTTTCTTTTCTATTTTAAAAGTAATATAGGTTCATAAAAGTAAATTCAAAGCAGTAAAGAAAAATGTAAGATAGGAAGTACTAGCCAGGGCAACATGGCAAAACCCTGTCTCTACAAAAAATACAAAAATTAGCCGGGCATGGTCCTAGCTACTCGGAGACTGAAGTGAAAGGCTTGCTTGAGCCCAGGAGGTCAAGGCTGCAGTGAGCCGTGATGGAGCCACTGCACTCCAGCCTTGGAGATGGAGGAGACCCTGTCTCAAAAAACAAAAAGAAAGTAAAAGTCCCCTAGTGATAGCCACTATTATATACGCAATTATAAATATACACAATATTCATTTGTGTATCTTTCCAAATATTTTCTATTCCACTGTAAATCCATATGTAGTCATTTTTATTTAAAAACCTACAAATGGGATAGTATTGCAAGGTTCTTCTGCAATTTACTCTTCTCATTTTATCTTATATATTGTTCCATATCAGCACATATAGATTCATCTCATTTTTTCAGTAGATGCAGAGTATTTATTTTACTCAATTAGTCCCCTACTGATGGGCATTTGTTTCCATTATTTTACTGTTACAAACAATGCTTCAGTGAATGTTCTTGTTCACAAATGTTTGCATACTTGTAAATCTGTAGAATAAATTCCTGGCAGTGAAACTGCTGTCAAAGAGTATCTGTGTGCAAATGTTTAATGACAGCAAATTGCCTTCAAGAACGCTGCACCAGGCCGGGCACAGTAGCTCACGACTGTGATCCCAGTACTTTGGGAGGCCGAGAGGGGTAGATTACGAGGTCAGGAGTTCGAGACCAGCCTGGCCAAGATGGTAAAACCCCATCTCTACTAAAAATACGAAAAGTTACCTGAGCATGGTGGCAGGAACCTGTAATCCTAGCTACTCGGGAAGCTGGGGTCACTTGAACCCAGGAGGTGGAGGTTGCAGTGAGCTGAGATCGCACCACTGCACTCTAGCCCGGGCGACAGAGCAAGACTACATCTCAAAACAAACAAACAAACAAACAAAAAATAAAAAACAACACTGCACCAAATTATACACTGATCAAAAGCATGTAATGGTCCCTCACCAGCACTGGGAATTATCACCTGCCACTTCTTGAGTCTGGACTTCTGTTGGTGCCCTAGTTCCTCTAGATGTATTTGAATATATCTGCATTCTAATTGTGAGCATGGTCAATTTGTTTCTTTTTCCTAGAAGATTTCTCAGTCTCCTCCATAGCTATTTGAAACCTGACTGGGTCAAACTAAGATCTCATACCAGCCAAATATTAGCTGTCTTGCTTGTTGAAGGGATTAAATGAAAACCCAAATGCAAACTGGTAGGTCCTTAATAATTAATTCCCTCCCCTTCATTGGGAATTAGGCTGGCTCATGCCATTCAGCACTGACCAGCATCTCAGCCCAAGGCCAGGAGGCAGCCTGGGCCCACATCATGAATTCACTTGCTGTGGTGGAATGAGTCGCTCAGCCCCAGGGGCCATGCAAGGTTGGGTCTTTGAGAAATAACTTGGCATCCACACTAGAGTCAGCTGAATCTCCTGAGGCGGAATTTGATTCCGCCCAAATAAAAAAATAATTCCCTATGGCCACATCCATCCCTGCAGTCTTGTACTATCATGCTTTTGATGTGACTTTTCCCCTAGTAAAGTAGTCAGTTTCCTTTGGGAAATGTCTAACTTAGTCTTTTGTGTCTGACCTGGGGAAAAAGAGCCTGAGAGTCGATTGCTTCTGGCAGGTCAGACATGATGGAAATAAGCCTCTGTCTAGAGTGACAGTGTGTGGGGATCCTCTCCTCCCTCTGGGTTGACTCAGGGAAGGAGGAACCTTGGGTGAGGACCTAAAGGTGAAGAACCCGAGGAATGAGAGAGAACAGACTGCCTTGCACTGGCAGTCCTTTTAGACTCTCGGTCTTTATACTTATTTCAAACCATCACGAATTTGACCTAAGATCCTTCCTCAATCTAGAAAGGAAGAGAATGGATTCCAGGTTGTTCAGGTTGGTTGGAGAAGGGAGCTCCCTTCCTCTCAGAAAGAAAAGAAAGGAGTTTGACTAGATAGATGCTGGACACCCACTTTCTCCAAGGATTCAGGGAAAACTCATCCACAGCTGTTCTCGGTAGCTACCAATTAGTCTGCCCCAGACCCCCACAGTCCTGCAGGGTCAGAAACATCCTATCCCTGCTCCTACCCACCCGGGCCACACCTTGTGGCTGTGAAGTGCAGACATGGTCGAGGGAAGCTGCTCCTGGCACACAAAGAACAAAATTCCCTTTCTCTACTGGACTCTACTCTTTCCCTCAGCTCAATCACAGTCCAGGTCTCTGAACTCAGCCCAACCCGGTTCTTGACCTTGGCCAGGACTGGCCCAGGTCCTTGACTGTGCACACACCCACCTGGGCCCTTCCACCAGCCATGCATCCTCTGTGACCCTGCCTGCTCCTGCTGGGACCCTCACTTCCAGCCCCTGTGCCACCTGCTCCCCGGGCCTCTGTAGGGAAACCTGTCAGATTCAAGCTTGATCTCTGTCTTGGGGCCTCAAGGCATTTTCTACATCTGATTCTTTGCCTTGACATCTGTGCTCCTCTTCTCTGGCTCTAGGAGGAGGGTAGTGTTTGCCCTGCTGGGTCCTGCAGATCTCTCTTGAGCTGCAGCTGTCCTTTGCTGACCTTGAAACTACCTCCTTGAACTATATTCCAGCTTCAGGGACAGCAGCCTCCTTTCTTGATCAACCATTCCTAGGCCTCTCTTGGGCCTGCCCTTTCTTGCCTTTGGTGTGGCACATGCCAGTCACCTAGCCCTGACAGGGAATTATTGTCATTAAATCAGGCTTCCTCACCCCTCATTCTTAGTGCTCACCAGCCTAGTTCTGAAATGTATTTCTGGTTGGGATGCTGGGTTCATGTTGGTCCCTAGCATCCGTGGCAAGAGTATGAATGGTGGCCCACATACTCTATGACTATATGTTTAAAAATTGTACATCAAGCTCACACGTTGCTGAATAAAATGCATTTCATCCTTCTGCATTGACAAATCTACCTTTGTAATGACAAAATAGAAAAATATGTGGGAAGCTGTAGTTTTCAGGACTGAAAGTAAGCAAATTTTCAAAGATGACTGCATTCAGTTTTACATATTGTGTTTAAACATTGTGTTTGGGTCATGTATGATACATGATTATCACAGAAAATATAAAATATTTGAATTTCATCATATCAATTACTATCATTCGTAATGTGTTTTTCTTTTTTTTTTACTATTTCTTCAAGCCATAGTTATATTCATACAGTATTTCTTATTTTTTTCAAAATCTTCAATGATGGTCTATTTAAAAAACAGAAATTCACTATTATATAATGACAGTTTGTTGTTAAACTTGTTCAGATTTCTCTTCAATCAATTAATACCTCAATCTGTAACGGTCAAAAAATAGTCTCTGTAGAAATTAGTTTTGAGATTATTTGACTGTGAACTTAGTCACTGTCATAAACATATTTTCCTTTCATTGTCCTAATTGCCTTATATTTCATTGAAATTTCACTTTGGTTGTATATTTCATATGCAGTTTTCTTCCAAACTAGAAAAACCATGTTCTAATACCTACAGAAATATTTTTTAATTTTAAAAGTAAAGTGGTTAAACTTAGTTGTCTAAGTCTGTTTGTGTTGCTGTAAAGGAATATCTGAGACTGAGAGATTTATAAAGAAAAAAGGCTTATCTGGGTTGTGATCCTGCTGCCTAGAAGGTTCAATATAGGGCATCTGCTGAAAGCCTCAGGCTGCTTCCACTCATGGCCACAGGTGAAGGGGAGCTGGCTGTGCAGATATCCCATGGTGAGAGGAGAAGCAAGAGAGAAGCAGGGAGGTGCCAGGCTCATTGTAACGAGCAGTTGCAGGAGCTAACAGAGTGAGAACTCACTCATAATTGCAAGGACAGCACCAAGCCATTCATGAGGGATTTGTCCCCGTGATCCAGACACCTTCCATTAGGCCCCACCTCCAACACTGGGGATCAAATTTCAACAGGAGGCTTAGGGGACAAGCATCCAAATGACAGCATTAGTCAATTGTTTACATAAGCTTTTACAACATTTTAAATAGCAAACAATAGTGCAAATCAACTAACAATAATACATCTCTAAAATTAATGTTTTTCCACCAAAAACCATAATTTGTTATCTGAGAATGTTGGTTGTCTCATTTAACTTTTCCAGTACATCTTATATCTTTAATAAATTCAATTTAATTTATTTAGCAGCATTTAGCTGGGATTGCCATAATGTGTCTGAGAGTAGTTCCGAGGTCAGATTTGATGTGTTTCATCAATATGTTACGTCTTTGGGTATATCCAGAAAATATTGTGTAAAATCTGAATTACACCCAAAAATGTCATTGGTATCAGCACAGTTGAAACTCTGTCTTCATGGCCAAAGAATGCTTCTAGAATTTTGGCCGAAATTTTGCCTTGTATACATTTCTTTGTTAGTCATATTAGTATCATGACTGTAATCTTGTCATTGGCAATCCTTTAAATCATTGCTGACAATTGAAAGCTGGGTTTTTTTTTTTTTGTGTGTGTGTGTGTGTGTTTTCAGTTCCTCATTCAAATCAAGCTTGTACTTTGAGATTCTGATTTGTATAGGAGGTCGCACCCTAACACTGCACTCTTGTTTGCAATAACGAGAAAAAGCCAAATAAATGACAAAAATCATATCTTTAAGATACTGGAGAGCTGTGGAAGCAACAATGACTAGAATTGGAACTCAGACAGGGAGTATCCCTTCTGAGTTGAGCTGATGGTCATGGGATGTCTTCTTCCTGGGAGCATTTGCTTGTTCTGTGTATGAACTGAGTATTGGGCTCAATTCGTATAGAGGGCTTCTACAATTGCAAGACTTTTGGTAGTTAAGTGGGGTTGTTGTGAAAAGTTGGGGTCTCAAAAAACACAGCTTGCTGGCATGGTGGCTCATGCCTCTAATTCCAGCACTTTGAGAGGCCGAGGCAGGTGGATCACTTGAAGTCAGGAGTTCAAGACTAGCCTGACCAACATGGTGAAACCCCCATCTCTACTAAAAATACAAAAATTAGCCAGACGTAGTGGCACATGCCTGTAATCCCAGCTACTTGGGAGACTGAAGCAGGAGAATTGCTTGAACCTGGGAGGTGGAGGTTGCAGTGAGCTGAGATTGCACCATTGTACTCCAGCCTGGGAGACAAGAGCAAAAATCCATCTCAAACAACAATAACAACACAGCTGGTTATAGCCATATGACATTTTCCAGGTCCTGAGACTGAGTGTGGAAGCCTGGAAAGCTAGGTTGAGGGCTTCTAAAAGCCAAGGTGAAATCCCCCCTAATCTTGAAATGCTTGGAACACAAAGTCCAACTTGAGGAATGAGGCCTGATACAAAAACATGATGGCATCCCCCTCAAAAAATTAGCCAGTTTGTAGCTGTGAATGTGAAGAGGAGCTTGGGAAAAAGGCTAAAGTTCCAAGCTCAGAACTTTCCAAGGGAATCTTCTATAGGTCTAACAGGGCTGAGGAGACAGAGAGCCACAAGACTTTCAATCAAAAACCTAGGAAGCCCCCACATGAAAACAGGAATGCAATGCAGGTGGACTGCATCTATTATCTATCTATCTATCTATCTATCTACCTATCTATCTATCTATCTATCTATCTATCTATCTATCTATCTATCTATCTATCTATATTTTTTTGAGACAGAGTCTCATTCTGTTGCCCAGGCTGGAATGCAGTGGTGTGATCTTGACTCACTGCAACCTCCGTCTCCTGGGTTCAAGCAATTCAAGCAATTCTCCTGCCTCAGCCTCCCGAGTTGGGACTGCAGGTGTGCACCACCACACCTGGCTAATTTTTGTATTTTTCGTAGAGACAGGGCTTCACCCTGTTGGCCAGGCTGATCTCGAACTCCTGGCTTCAAGAGATCCTCCCACCTCGGCCTCCCAAAGTGTTGGGATTACAGGCATGAGCCACTGCGCCCAGCCATGGACTGCATCATATTAAAACTGCAGCCCAGCTCTGCCTCAGTTAACTCCTGATTGGACTGAGGTGATCAGTCCGTCATCCTATCTGCCTAACAGAGGAAAGCTGGAACTTGGTGGGAAATACCACACAGAACCTCTACAGGTCTTTCATATACAGGTCTCTGCAGCTCTTTTTAAATAGAAAGTCACTAGATATCCAAAGATGCAGGAAAATGTGGCTGATAATCAAGAGAATAGAGAGACAATAGAAACAGACTCATAAATGATCCAGATGTTGAAGTAATAAGACAAGGACTTTAAGTAACTGTAATTAAATGATTATAGGCTGAGCGTGGTGGCTCACACATATAATCCCAGCACTTTGGGAGGCCAAGGTGGGAGGATCACTTGAACCCCGGAGTTTGAGACCAGCCTGGGCAATATGGTGAGATCCCTGTCTCTACGAAAAACATCTAAAAATTAGCTGGATGTGGTGGTGGTGCACGCCTGTGGTCCCAGCCACTCAGGAAGCTGAGATGGGAGGATCACTTGAGCTGTGGTTGCACCACGGCATTCCAGCCTGGGCAACAGAGAGAGACAGTCTCAAAAAAAAAAACAACAACAACAAAAAAAACCCCAAACTATTAAAAAAAACCAAATTATAATTAAATAATTATAATAATGTAATGATATAATGATAATTAAAGTGGTTTTAAAATAGAGGAAAATATCAACAAATGAGTGAAAAATGGATATTTTTTAACAATTGGAATTCATAAAAAGGAATAAAATGATTGGTTTGAGAACTATAGGTAAGATAACATTGACAGAATGTGGGATTCTTTTACAGTAGAATAACAGCTAATAAGCAGAATTCGATATTGTATAATTTCTCTCAGTCCAAACCCTATAAAGTACAACAGATTAATCGACCTCTTGCTAGAAGCAAATCTATCAATAAACATTAATAATTTGTGTTACATGGTAAAATTTCACCAGAGATATCTGGGAAGAAGGAATCGCTAGCATTTCAACACTGATGGAAACAAAGTAAGAAAAGTCTGCTATCACATGTTTTATTGGCTTCAGCCATTCAGGAGGATGAGTGGTCCAGGACCTCCCGACATCCTGTAAGCTGTCAGGGCTTTTATCCTGGGGCATTAAAGGAAATTAGAGGTGGGGTAGGTTACCCTTGAACACTCTAAGTACAGCAGCAGTTTTCAGAGACAAGGGGAAACCGTAGGAGAAAACTGTCTTTGTAAAAATGTCAGCTGAGAAAAAATTAGGAATCATTTTGGTTTGAAAGAAAATGCAAAGTCTAGTATTCCAATTAATTAAAATCATTTTGCTTGGATTGTCAAATTTTGCTTGGAAATTAAGGCGTGATGAAAGCCTGGAATACAGATGCGAAAAAGCATGGGATCTGGAGTTAGAGACACCTAGGATAAAATCTCACCTCCATCATGCTCCAACTATAGACTCTTAGCAAAATGTTGCTCTTCCACATGCTTGGTTTTTCCCAGGTGTAAAGGAGGAGACAGCATCCATAAGGCATTTCATATAGTGCTTGGATATATCAGGGGTCAATTGGTAGTAGTGATAATTCTTACAAATGGGATAGAACTGATGTTTGGAGATAAAATGCTCATTGTTTTGATTTTTTTTTTTTAACCTCCAGTTTCATGCTGGAATTTTTTTTTTTTTTTTTTAATCTCGCTCTGTTGCCCAGGCCAGAGTGCAGTGGTGTGTGTGATCATGGCTCACTGCAGCCTCGACCTCCTGGGCTCAAGCAATCCTCCCACCTCAGCCTCCCAAGTAAGATTTTGTTTTTAATTGGGCTTTGTTTGAGCAAATTTGCTTCTATGGTACTGTAGAAATAAAACACAATGTGATTGAATATGAAATGTGGCATCTAAACACTTGTCACATGTTCAGGACAGACACTGAAACTATACTTCTCCTGAATATTGAAATGGAACTCTGAATATGTGAAAATGTATTTACATTTATGTATTTTTTTCCAAAGTAAAACAGAGAAGATGGAATGTAACAATGAGGAGAAACTAATTAGCAGCACAAATGTCAGAAGTGGAGACATTTGAGATTCTGTGCTATAATTTATCTTCTGCATTGTGAATTTTAACTAAAACAAGAGGCTGTGCTGAAAAAATAGATTCCTCTGGCTAATTCAGGGGAATGGCCATTCCGAAAAGCCTGATGTTATCACAAGGTGGGACAAACTTAAGCAAATGGGAACAGCAGCTTATACCCCCTGCTAAAATAAATGCTTACAGATTTCCATTGCAAATGGAACAGAGAATGTTGTTTGCTAGAAGGGTCCCCTTCTAACACTACTTCTTGGCAAGGACTGTGATTGGCAATGACTGGTCAGAGTTGGACTTCCAAACTAAGCCTACAGCCCATCTTTGTCTAAACTCCCCAGGTATCACCATTTGCCGAAAAAACAAAAAATAAGACTGAGCTTTGCCTTTTTCCAAAAAAAAAAAAAAAAGGACCAAATGGACATTTAGAAGTAAAAAATACAGTATCTGAAATTAAGAATTCCTTGAATGGATTTAAGAGAGGACTCAATGTAGATAATAAAATTAGCCAACTTGAAGACGGGTCATTAGAAAATATCCAAACAGAATGTAAAGTGAATTAAGAATACATTTATTTGTTTGTTTGTTTATTTTATATGTATTGATTTATTTATTGAGACAGGGTCTCACTCTGGTCCCCTAGCTGGAGTGCAGTTGTGTGATCACAGTTCACTGCAGCTTTGACCTCCTGGCTCAGGTGATCCTCCCACTTCAGCCTCCTGAGCAGCTGAGACTACAGGTGTGAGCTACCATGCCCAGCTAATTTTTTTTTTAACTTTTATTTTAGGTTTGGGGGCACATATGAAGGTTTGTTCTATAGGTAAACTCATGTCACGGGAGTTTGTTGTACAGATTATTTCATCATTAAGGTATTAAGCCTAGTACCCAATACTGGCTAATTGTTTGTATAGACGAGTTTGGCCATGTTGTTCAGACTGGTCTCCAACTCCTGGCCTCAAGTGATCCGCCTGCTTTGGCCTCCCAAAGTGCTGGGATTACAGGCATGAGCCAGCATGCCAAGCCAAGCATTATTATTATTATTATTTTAAGTTTAGGTCATAAAAGACATGTGGGATCAATCAAAATTCCATTATGCTTGTAAATGTAGTGCCAGAAGAGAGGAGAGATGGGGCAGAGGGTATATTTAAAGAAATGAAAGCCAAGAACTTTTCAAAACTGATGAAAGGCATTGCTATGGTTTAATATGATTTGTCTCCCAAAATGTATGTATTGAAGACCTAGTTCCCAGTGTAACAGTGTTGAGAAGTTGTGGGAACTTTATGAGGTGTTTGGGTCCTGGGGACTCTGCATTAGCAGCTCTTTCAGGACTGGATCCGTTACCTTGAGAGTGGCTTGTTTGTTGTTTTTGTTTCGAGATGGAGTCTCTGTCGCTCAGGCTGGACTGCAGTGGTGCAATCTCAGCTCACCGCAACCTCTGCCTCCCTGATTCAAGCAATTCTCCTGCCTCTGCCTCCCAAGTAGCGGGGATTACGTGTGGGCCACCACGCCTGGCTAATTTTTGTATTTTTAGTAGAGACTGGGGTTTCACATGTTGGCCAGGCTGGTCTCGAACTCCTGACCTCAAGTGCTCTGCCTGCCTCGGCCTCCCAAAATGCTAGGATTACAGGCGTGAGCCACCGCGCCTGGCTGAGAGTGGCTGGTTACAGAGTGAGGCCGCCCCTTACGTCTGGTCTCTTGTGCGTGTGTTCGCTTCCCATTCTGATTTTCTGCCATGTTATGAAAAAGCAGTATGAAAGCCCTTGCCGGAAGCAATATACTTTATAATGTAGAGCCCTTCCATGGTTTATTTTCAACCTTTTTGCCTCATTTTATGTAAAGTGAATCTCATAAAAACCAAATAGTTGGTGTTTTTTATCTAATGAGATCAATATTATATCTTAATTTGATTGTTCAGTTCATTTACATTTAGTGTAATTACTAATATGCTTTGGTTTAAATCTACCATCTTGCTATTCGTTTTCTCTTCATCTCACCTTTTTGTTGTTTTATATTTTTTCTTGTCTTCTTTTGAATTAATCAGATATTCTTAAATTTTTTTCAATTCTATTAACTCTTTTGGTATACATTCTTTTATAATTCCTTCAATATTTACCCTAGAGATTACAATACTGATTTATTATTGTCTACTTTAGTTTTTATTGTATCACAGATCTATTAATGAAGACTATTCTCAGCTCTGATTTTTTTTTTTTTGAGATAGAGTCTTGCCCTGTCACCCAGGCTGGAGTGCAGTGGCGCGATCTTGGCTCACTACGACCTCTGCCTCCCAGGTTCAAGTGATTCTTCTGCCTCAGCCTCCCAAGTAGCTGGGACTACAGGTGCATGCCATCATGCCCAGCTAATTTTTGTATTTTTGGTAGAGACAGGGTTTCACCATATTGGCCAGGCTTGTCTCGAGCTCCTGACCTTGTGATCTGCCCACCTTGGCCTCTCAAAGTGCTGGGATTACAGGCATGAGCCACTGCAGCCAGCCTAGCGCTGAAAATTTTTTTATTTCACCTTAATTATTTATTTATTTAGAGACAGAGTCTCACTTACTCTGTTACCCAGGCTGGAGTGCAGTGGTGTAATCATTGTCCGATCCCACCCAAACTCCTGGGCAGGAGCAATCCTCCTGCCTCAATCTCCTGAGCAGCTGGGACTATAGGTACATGTTATCTCCCTGGCTAATTTTTAAATTTTCTATAGAGATGAGGTCTCGTTATGTTTCCCAGATTGATCTTGAACTCCTGGCCTCAAGGAATCCTCCTGCCTCAGCCTCCGAGAGTGTTGGGATTACAGGCATGAACCATCTTATCTGATCCTTTTACCTTTATTTTTGAATAATTTTTTCTAGGTTTCCATTTTTTTCACCCCTCAACACTTTAAAGATGTCATTATGTTGTCTTCTAGCTTGCATACTTTCTTTGGAAAAATATTTATCAATTTTATTGCTCCTTTGACTGAAATGTGTATTTTCTTCTATATGATTTTAAGATTTCCTACTGTCTTTGGATTTCAGCTGTTTGACTATTATGTGCCTATGAAGGTTTAGTTTGGTTGCTTGGTGCAATAAAGAAAAAGAAATAAATATTAAAAAGATGGGAATGGAAGAAATAAAGCTATCAATATTTGTAGATAATTCTGTACAAATCCAAAGAATTGACTGTTAGAATTTTAAAATGAATTTACCAAGGTCACTGTATATAAGATCAATGTGCAAAAACAATGGTATATCTACACTGAAGCATACAATTAGGAAAGAAAATAAAATAATATCAGTCGCTATAGTGTATGCACTCATACACAAACACACACACAAATCCTATGAACAAAGTCAATGAAAGATGTTCTTGACTTATAAACTGCAAACTACAAAATGTTTAAGATATTCTAAAAGATTTATATAAATGAAGGGATATACCATGCTTATGAATTGGAAGTCTCAATGTTTTTAAAATGCCAGTGCCCCTCAAATTGATCCATAGATTTAATACAATCTCAGTAACAATCCAAACAGGGTTATTTTTGTGGAAATTGACAAGCCAATTCTAAAATTCATATAGAAATATGAAGGACCTACAATAGCCAAGGCAGTCTTGACAGTAGAACTAATTTGGAATACTTACACTTCCAGATATCAAGACATATGTTTAAATTTCATGCTTGATTCAGTTTGCTAATATTTGTTGTGGACTTTTTGTATTTATATTCTTGAGGTATATTGACCAATAATTTTCTGTTCTTGAGAGGTCTTTGTATGACCTTGGTAACACGGTAATGCTGATCTTATAAACAAGTTGGGAAGTGTTCTTAACTATTTTCTGAAAACGTTTTGTGTAGAAGGTATTATTTCTTCTTTGATGTTTCTAGGATCTCTCTGTTCTCCCCATTTTTTTTTCTTGTTCAGACAGAGAAACAGAGTGCCTTGACTGCTCTGTGCCCTGGCCAGCTGCATGTTTTATCACGCAGGCTTGAACCCAAACCTGGGCCTTGAGTATTCCCAGACACTGATAAAATTGTTTAGGCTGTTGCCTGAAATACACATTGCTAAACATGTAGAAAAAAGTAGCTCTCACTCTGAGCCAAATTCCTTGAACCCTCCTGTCAACTCCATAACCTGATCCCCTCCTTGCAGACATACTTAGGCAGAACCTCTCTTTCGCTCACTGTTCAATGCAATGATCGCTGCGTCAGGCTATAAATTGCCCTAATACATGTTTTGGACTGATCACCCTGGTGTTTAGTGCCTCTTTCTTTGAAATTCGAACCATCCCCATATCCAGAAGTTCTGGAGTAGGCCCTTGAAGGAATTCCCCTGCCATCGCTTTTGGGGAAAGTCTAGCTATGGGTTCAACTGGATGGAACAATGATAGAATTTACCAGAATTCATCTGGGTTGAGAGGTTTCTTTATGGGAAGGCTTTAATTAGAAAATCAATTTTTTTTTTTTTTTTTTTGAAATGGGATCTCACTTTGTTGCCCAAGCTGGAGTGCAGTGTTGCGATCATGGCTCATTGCAGCCTCGACCCCCCAGGCTCAAGCGATGCTCCCACCTCAGCCTTCTGAGTAGCTGGGACCACAGGCATGTGTCACCGCACCTGGCTAGTTTTTTAATTTTAATTTTTATTTTTGTAGTGATGAGGTCTCCCTGTGTTGCCCAGGCTGGTCTCAAATTCAAGTGATCCTCCCACCTCAGCCTCCCAAAGTGCTGGGATTACAGGTGTGAGGCACTGTGCCTGGCCCAATTTCTTCAAGAATATAGAGCTATTGAAGTTTTTTGTTTTTTCTCCAGTCAGTATTAGCTATTTGTTTCTTCCATTGAATTTGTCAATTACATCCAAATTATTGAATTTATTATATAAAATTGCCATAAGATTATCTTGTTATCACTTTAATATCTGTAGAATCATGATGTTTCCACTTTCATATCTGACATCAATAAATCGTGTCTTTTTTAAATTAAGGGTTTATAAATTTTATTGACCTTTTAAATAACAGCTTTAAGTTTCATTGATTTTTTCTTTTTCCTTTTTTTTTTTTTTTTTTGAGACACAGTCTCCTCTGTCACCCAGGCTGGAATGGCTGGCCTCGGCTCACTGCAACCTCCACCTCCTCGGTTCAAGCAATTCTCCTGCCTCAGCCTCCCAAGTAGCTGAGATTACAGGCACGTGCCACCGCGCCCAGCGATTTTTTCTATTATTTGTTTTCTACTTTTTTTATTTTGCTCTTATCTTCATTCTTTCTTTCTTTCTACTAATAAGTAGAAGGAAACTCTCTTTGAGTTTAATATATGCTTCTTTTTTTCTGAAGGTGGAGTCTTATTGATTTTTGACCTTTATTCTTTTCTAATGTAAGCATTTAGAAGTATACCTTGGCCAGGCGCGATGGCTCACACCTGTAATCCGAGCACTTTGGGAGGTCGAGGCAGGTGGATCACCTGAGGTCGGGAGTTCAATACCAGCCTGGCCAGCATGACGAAGCCCTGTCTCTACTAAAAATACAAAAATTAACCAGGCGTGGTGGCAGACACCTGTAATCCCAGGCACTGAGGCAGGAGAATCGCTTGAACCCAGGAGGTGGAGGTTGCAGTGAGCTGAGATCATGCCATTGCACTCCAGCCTGGGCAACAGAGCAAGACTCTGTCTCAAAAAAAAAAAAGTATACATTCTTTGCTAAGCACTACTTTAGCCATGCCCTTACACATTTTGATATATTGTGTAATATATTACACAATTTAATATATTACACAGTTTTAAATATTTTCTAATTTCTCTTGTGATATTTTCTTTGACCATGAATTATTTAGAACTTTGTTAATTCCTAGACACGAGTTATTTTCATATATGGCTGTTTTTTACTTTTAATGTAATTTTTTTATGGCCAGAGAACACATTCTGTATGACTGAAATCCTTTTGAATTTATTGAGATTTATTTTGTGGCTTAGCGTGTGGTCTATTTTGGTGTACGTTCCGTGTGCACTTGAGAAAAATATTTATTCTTCTGTGTTGGCAGAGTGTTCTATTAATGTCAGTTAGGTCAGGTTGGTTGATAATTTTCAAGTCTTCTACGTACTTACTAATTTTTGTCTCCTTGTATCAATTACTGAGAGAGGAGTATTGAAATTTCTAACTATAATTGCAGATATGTCTATTGTTTTTCTTTTCTCTCAGTTTTTGCTTTATGCTGCTTAAAGCTCCTTTATTAGATGAATGTGAATTTAGAGTTATTATGCCCTCTTGTTTAATCGACTCCTTACTATTATGAAATGTAGCTCTTTATCACTGGTAATAGTCCTTGTTTTGAAGTCTACTTTGGTAGATACTAATATAGTCACTTCACTTTATTTTGTTGTATGCTGTATCTTTTTAATCCTTTTACTTTTAGCCTGTCTCTTTTTTTTTGTTTTAATTTTGAGACAAGATCTTGCTTTCTGGAGTGTAGTGTGCAATCTCGGCTCACTGCAACCTCCACCTCCCAGGTTCAAGCGATTCTTGTGCCTCAGCCTCCCAAGTAGCTGAGACTACAGGTGCCACCACCATGTCTGGCTAATTTTTGTATTTTTAGTAGAGACGGGGTTTTGCCATGTTGGCCAGGCTGGTCCCAAGCTTCTAGCCTTAAGTGATCTGCCCACCTGGGCTTCCCAAAGTGTTGGAATTAACAGGTATGAGCCACTGTGCCAGGCATGGACAATTGGCTGGGCTTGGTGGCTCACATCTGTAATCCCAGCACTTGGGAGGCCAGGGTAGGAGGATCACTTCAGGCCAGGGGTTCAAGACCAGGCTGAGCAACATGGCAAAACTCATCTCTACAAAAAAATACAAAAATTAGCTAGGTGTGGTGGCATGTGCCTGTAGTCCCAGCTACAGGGGAGGCTGAGGTGGGAGGATCACTTGAGCCTTGGGAAGCTGAGGCTGCAGTGAGCCATGATTATGCCACTGCACTTCAGCTTGGATGATAAAGCTCCAATAAATAAATAAATATGGCTCATGCCTGTAATCCTGACACTTTGGGAGGCCGAGGTGGGCAGATTGCCTGAGTTCAGGAGTTCAAGACAACCCTGGGCAATGTGGCAAATCCTCATCTCTACTAAAAATGCAATAAATAAATAAATAAAAATAAATAATGGGGAGTGGTGGTGCCTGCCTATAGTCCCAGCTGCTCAAGAGGCTGAGACACAAGAATCGCATGAACCCAGGAGATGGAGGTTGCAGTGAACTGAGATCACACCACTGCACTCCAGCCTGGGTGACAGAGCAAGACTCTGTCTCCAAAAATAAATAAATAAATAAATAAAGAATAAATAAAATAAACATAAAGTGGACAATCTCTGCCACTTTATTGGAGTGTTTTGACTATTTACAATTAATGTAATTACTGACATGGTTGGTTTTAAATTTACCATCTCGCTTTTTTTTTTTCTTTCTATTTCTCCCATCTCTTCTTTGTTTCTTTTATCCTCTTTTCCCATTTTCTTTTGGAGTGGGTATTTTAAAATTCTTAGTTAATCTGCACTCACTACTGGCTTATTAGCTATATTCTTTGTTTTGTTTATTTAGTGATTCTAGGATTTTAACTTATTTCTATTAACTTCCAAATAATATTATTCTACTTCACATTTCACCTATTATATGAGAACTTCACAAGAGTGTACTTCTGTGCCCTCCCTCCCATCCTTTGTACTAGTTTTGCCATGCATTTGATTTCTACATATGTTATAAACTCCAATAACAAATTATTATTATTATTATTATTATTATTTTTTGAGACGGAGTCTGGCTCTGTCGCTCAGGCTGGAGTGTGGTGGCCAGATCTCAGCTCACTGCAAGCTCCGCCTCCCAGGTTTATGCCATTCTCCTGCCTCCGCCTCCCAAGTAGCTGGGACTACAGGCACCCGCCTCGTCGCCCGGCTAGTTTTTTCTATTCTTTAGTAGAGATGGGGTTTCACCATATTAGCCAGGGTGGTCTCGATTTCCTGACCTTGTGATCCTCCCGTCTCGGCCTCCCAAAGCGCTAGGATTACAGGCTTGAGCCACCGCGCCCGGCCCAATAACAAATTATTACTATCTTTTCTTTAAACATCAGTTATGTTTTTTTTTTATCATGGCAGAAAAAAACCACATAGCATACAATTCACCCTCCCAACAATTTCCAGGTGTGAACTACAATATTCTCAACTACATGCACTTTGTTGTGCAGCAAATCCCCAGAACCTCCCTATTGTGCGTGACTGAAACTCTACACCACTGAACAATAACTCCCCACATCTCCTCCGTCAATTATGGTTTATAGACTTTAAAAAGTAATAAAAATGTTTTCATAGGCACTGTTTCCAGCACTTTTTATTCCTTCATGTAGATCCATGTTTTCATCTAGGATCGTTTTTCTTCTACCTTAAGAATCTCCTTTAATATCTCTGCAAGTGCAAGCCTGGTGACTGTGAATTATCTCAGTTTATTTTGGTCTGAAACAAACTTTAGCTTCTCTTGATTTTCAAAACAGCATTATCTAAGTGTAATTTACATACCATAAATTCGCTCATTTTTCTTCATTTTAGAAGAGTATCTTCTCTGCATATAGAGTTCTCGGTTGACGGAGTTTTTTTGCTTTTGTTTTCTGTTCAGTACTTTCAAGATGTTATTCCTTGTCTTCTGGAACTTGCTGTGTTTCTGATAAGAAATTTGCTTCCATCCTTATTTGTGTTTCTCTTATTCGTATTTTGTGTTTTGTCCTGGTTGCTGTTAATATTTTCCCTTTATCACCACTTTTTAGGAATTTCAGTATGATATGCCTTTATGTGCATTTTTTGGTGTTTATGCTGCTCTGGGTTCTTTGGGCTTTGTGGATCAATGACTTTAGAGGTTTCACCATATTTGGACAAATTTTGGATTGTTTCTTAAAATAGTATTTTGTCTTCCTCCTCCTGTTTTCCTGTGGCTCCAATTACAAATATATTCAACCACTTGAAATTGTTCCATTGAGTCTCTGTTTATTTTTCCCACCCTTTTTTCCTCTCTCTGTTCTTCATTTTGAATAGTTTTTATTGTGTCACTGATATTTTTTCTCCAATTTCTAATTTGCTAATAATTCCATCCAGTGATTTTTTTTCATGTTGTATTTTTCATACCTAGAAGTTCCATTTATTTATTTATTTATTTATTTATTTATTTATTTATTTTTGAAGAGAGTCTCATTCTGTTGCCCAGGCTGGAGTACAGTGGCGTAATCCTAGCTCACTGCAACCTCCGCCTCCCAGGTTCAAGTATTCTCCTGTCTCATCCTCCCAAATAGCTGGGATTACAGGTGACCACCACCACACCTGGCTAATTTTTGTATTTTTAGTAGAGACAGGGTTTCACCATGTTGGCCAGCCTGGTCTTGAACTCCTGACCTCAGGTGATCCACCTGCCTTGGCCTCCCAAAGTGCTGGGATTACACGTGTGAGTCACCATGCCTGGCTTAGTAATTTTTAAATCTTCCGTTTCTCTTTTCACTATATTCATATTTTTCTTCAAATTCCTGAATATATTAAATATATCTATGATAGCTATTTTGTTTTCTAATTCCATAATCTTTCTCATTTCTGATGTTTGTTTTTATTGACTCTTTTTTCTTTTGTTTATGGATCACATTTTGCTGTTTCTTGGTGTATCTGTTATTTTTGGATTGGATGTTGGGCATTGTGAAATATATGTTACAGAATTTTAGTGTCTTTCCCTAAAGAACTTTGGGCTTTGTCCTGTGAGGCAGCGAAGCTACTTTAAGATCATATTGATCCTCTTGATATTGAGGATTGAGACTTGTTTTTAAGTTTTATGAGAGCTGGTCCGGAATGGTCTCTACTTTGCAGACTTTTGTTTGTGTGTTTATTTTGAGACAGAGTCTCCCTCTGTTGCCCAGACAGGCTGGAGCACAGTGGCACCATCTTGGCTTACTGCAACCTCCGACTCCCGGGTTCAATTGATTCTCATGCCTCAGCCTTCTGAGGAGCTGGGACTACAGGTATGCACCACTACACCCGGCTAAGCTTTGTATTTTTAGTAGAGATGGGCTTTCGTTGTATTGGCCAGGCTGGTCTCAAACTCCTGGCCTCAAGTGATCCACCCATCTTGGCCTCCCCAAATGCTGGGATTACAGGCTTGAGCCACTATGCTCAGCCAGATCTACAGATAATTTGTCTTTGTCTCTACTACTAATACATTACCCTTATGTTCTTTACTAAATGCCAAGGCTGTTCAGTGAAGACTCTTCACTCTGGCTGGTCAGAGCTTGAATGTCTCCTAACCTTGTGTGAGCTGTGATAAATTTCCACTTTACAACTCTCTACATGTTCTTTATCTAGCTTTGTGGTGTTCACCCTTTCATGCATGGCTTAGACTTTGAGGACCCCTAAACTCAAGAGGACCCCAAACAGATTTCAGAAACTCCTTTTCTATAGAGTTCTTCTTATTTATAACTTTGCCCTGCTACTTGCAACTACTGTAGGCTCCATGAGAGACAGTTTCTGTTCTTCTTAACTAAACAAGACTTCCATACTCTGCTGGGATCTGTTATCCTGCACCATGGTCCAGAATATATCCTCAAGTAGAAAGTTTAGGATTCACAGGGCTTACTTTGCTTATTTTCCTTTTCTCAAGTTCACAGTTCTGTACTATTTGTCTGATGTATGAAAAAAATAGTTTCTTGTGTTTTGTCATGTTTCCTAGTTATTTGAGTAGAAGGGTAAGCATGGGCCCTGTTACTCCATCATTGCCCAAAGTGGAAGTCAAGACGCATATTGCTTTAAGAGTATGTAATTAAGCTGGGCGCGGTGGCTCACGCCTGTAATCCCAGCACTTTGGGAGGCCGAGGGGGGCGGATCACAAAGTCATGAGTTTGAGACCAATCAGGTCAACATGGTGAAACCCCATCTCTACTAAAAAAATACAAAAATTAGCAGGGCTTGGTGGTATGGGTCTGTAGTCCCAGCTACTCGGAAGGCTGAGGCAGGAGAATTGCTTGAACCCAGGACGCGGAGGTTGCAGTGAGCTGAGATCGTGCCACTGTACTCCAGCCTGGTTGACAAGAGCAAGATTTCATCTCAAAAAAGAAAAAAAAAAAAAAAACAACAACCCCAAAATAAGAGTGTGTAATTGATTCAATAACAGACAAATAGCCCATGGAACAGAATAGAGAGGAAGAAACAGACCCCCACATATGCTGTCCTCTGATTTATTACTAAAGTCCCACCGCAATTTAGTGGGAGGAGGAAGATCTTTTAAATACATGATAGAGAAAAAAATGAACCATATCCCTACCTTACATCATCCATATAATTGGGTATGGAGCATAGATGTGTGTGTAAAAGGACAAAGCTTTCAAAACAAACTGTGGAAGAATATCTTTACAACCTTTAGGTAGGCAAAGATTTCTTTTTTTTTTTTTTTGAGATGGAGTTTTGCTCTTGTTACCCAGTCTAGAGTGCAATGGCTCCATCTCGGCTCACTGCAACCTCCGCCTCCCGGGTTCAAGCGATTCTCCTACCTCAGCCTCCCTAGTAGCTGGGATTACAGGCAGGCACCACCACGCCTGGCTAATTTTGTATTTTTTAGTAGAGACAGGGTTTCTCCATGTTGGTCAGGTTGGTCTCAAACTCCCAACCTCAGGTGATATGCCTGCCTCAGCCTCCCAAAGTGCTGGGATTACAGGCGTGAGCCACCGTGCCTGGCCAGGCAAAGATTTCTTAAACAGGACATAAGAATAACTAAAAGACTGGTAATTGACTTCATTAAAATAAAAATCTTCTCAACAAATCACAAACTTAAGACAGTATAAAGGCAAACCGCAACTTGGGAAGGAATGTTTGCAATACATATTTTGGAAAAAGAACTCATAACTGGACTATATCATGAAACCTTTCAGAGCAATTTTTTAAAAAGACTGACAACGTAAGTTTCAAAAAGATCAAAAGACTTGGATAGGTATTTCGCAAAAGAAGATATCCAAATGGCTAATCAACATTTCTAAAAGTGTTCAACGTCATTATCTATCAAGTACAGGCAAATTAAAACTACCATAAGGTACCACCTCATATCCATCTAATTTTAGAATGGCTAAAGTGAATAGACTGACAAATCTAAGAGTTGGTGAAGACATAGAGAAGCTAGGAGTCTCATATATTGCTTATGCGAGTATAAATTTCCATAAACATTTTAGGAAACTACTTGGCAGCATCTACTAAAGCTAAGCAAACATATAATGCATGGCTGGGCAACTCAGCTCCTGGGCTGAGTGTATACCCAAGAGAAATGAATGCATATGTCCACTAAAAGACATGTATATAGCATACTCATGGCAGCATTAATAGTAATAGCCACGAATTTGAAGTGAACCAAATGTTACTCAACAGTAGAATGAATACATTATGATATAGTTGTATCTGGAATACTACACAGCAATGACAAAGAATTAACTGGATGCAGTAACATGGGTGAACCTCACAGACATAAAGTTGAGCAAAAGAAGACATGAAAAATTACACTCTTTGGGTTCTCTTCTTGTATAAAGTTCAGGTAAAATATTGTGTGATGATAGAGTTCAGAATAGTGATAATATTTCTTGAGAGGTGTTAGCTGGTATAGTGCATAAAGGAGACATTATGGGGTACTGAAAATTTCTGTATCTTTATCTGATGGAAATTACATATGTAACAGTGGCTCTGTACACTCAAGATTTGTGCACTTTGTTGCCTATAAATTACATCCCAATTTAAAAAAATCTTGTACTTCTTACAGCAAGCATAAAACTAATGATGTGCTAATTATTTGTGACTTCCATATTTTCTTCTGGTAGTTCACATTATATATATTAAAGTTAGTTGTTCAACATGACTCTGGTTCCTGCACAATCTAGTTGAATGGAGTAACAGTTACATTTTGAAATTTTATGTATGCAGTGGTTCCTTGTTATCCATGGGAGGCTGGTTCCAGAACCTTCTTGGATATCAAGATCTGCAAATGCAAAAGTCCCTGATATTAAATGGCATAGTATTTGCATATGACCTATGCACATCCTCCTGTATACTTTAAATCATCTCCAGATTACTTATAATATCTAATGCAAGGTAAATGTTATATAAATAATTGTTACATTGTATTGTTTAGGTAATAATAACAGGAAAAAAGTCGGTGTATGTTCAGTGCAGACACAACCATTCATTTCTTTCCTGAATATTTTCAATCCCTGGTTGGTTCAATCCTTGGACGCAGAACCATGGATACAGAGGGCAGACTGTTATTTCTTCTTTCACTATGTTGCCCGTTAAATTATTAATTTCATTTTGAACTCGCCATCTCAGACAGTGATTGTTTATCATTACCTTTTTATCCATTTTACATGTTTGTCCATTCTATCATCAAATTTCAAAATATTTTCTACTGAACCTAGAAAATAGATATTTTTCCTTCCTGGAAATAATGTGCTTTTGTTGGCTAAATATCAAAACATAACATTGTTCTTTTAAGAATATCATGCCAACGTTTTATATCAAAGTTTATATTTAATATTCTCAATTGTTGCTATTTTTAAGCCTTTTAAGATATAATTATTAAATACAATTTCAACAGCTCTGGATTTAGAGAGACAGATATCCATGTGTTCTTTAATAAATTGTGGGGTGTGTGTGTGTGTGTGTGTGTGTGTGTGTGTGATGTAAGGCCCTCTAAAGCACAGGGACCAGAGACAGACTCTTTTTGCTTCAATTCAAAGAGGCTACTGGCTGGGTTCATCTGGTTTTTTCCCTAACACCTGTTTGTAGTAAGCAGTTGTAAATATCCCAATATTGAGAGCACTTCTCATTTCAAATATTTAGTTCTGTCCATAGGTAAGAGTGACTAACATTTGCTGAGTGTTTCCTATGTGCCAGGCATTGTTCTAAGCATTTTACATTTATTTACTCATTAAATACTCAGTATTTACTCATAAGGATTCTGTAAGTCTGGATGCGGTGGCTCACGCCTGTAATCCCAGCACATTGGGAGGCCGAGCTGGGTGGATCACCTGAGGTCCGAAGTTTGAGACCAACCTGACCAACATGGTGAAACCCCATTGCTAATAAAAATACGGAAATTAGCTGGGCATGGTGGCTCACACTGTTACCCCAGCACTTTGGAAGGCTAAGGCGGGTGGATCACTTGAGGTCCAGAGTTTGAGACCAGCCCGGCCAACATGGTAAAACCTGGTCTCTGCTAAAAATACAAAAATTAGCTGGGTGTGGTGATGCATGCCTGTAATCCCAGCTACTTGGGAGGCTGAGGCAGGAGAATCACTTGAACCCAGGAGGTGGAGGTTGCAGTGAGCTGAGATCGTGCCATTGCACTCCAGCCTGGGCAACAAGAGCAAAACCCTGTCTCAAAAAAAAAAAAAAAAAAAAAGAATTCTGTAAAGCAGGTAGGTACCATGATTATCCCAATTTTACAGATGAGGAGATTGGGGATAGAGAGGTTAAGCAAATTTCCTAAAGCATTGAAACATCCCAAGAATGTCAATGATTTGGTATTAAAAATATCTCTCTCAAGTGTGGGAGAACCACAAAAATGTGCTTGTCATCAAACCTACCTATCCAGCCCCAACATTTCTCTGGAGTTTTAATCCCATAATTCCAACTGAGTACTAGAAATATTATTTTGTGTGTTCCATAGGCATCTTCAACTCATGTTTAAAATCAAACTTATAATTTTCTCCTCCATACCTCCTTTCTTTCCTGTGTTTCTTATTTTAGTGAATGGCACCACAATCCACTCAGTCATCCAAACCAAACTCTGGGATGATCTTGGGCTCTTCTTTCTCCTACCACCGAGTCCTTCTTAACTTGAACATATACATGAATACTGATAATGTTCTGTGTCGTGATCAGGGTTGGTGACAGGCATATGTTTACTTTGTGACATATTTATCAAATTGTACACTTCTAATTTATGCACTGTATGTAGATATATACACATCTATATACATATACAATGCAATTACAATTTAATAAAGCTATTTATGTTTTAAAAAATTTAATTCATTAAAAATGAAAAAATGTACTTTAAAAATGTACCTCTAAAACTGCTTTAAATTATATAAATGTAACAGAATGCCATGATTAGGTATAAATTAGGGCTCAGGTCTTTCGGAGAAAAGTTAGGCAAATCTCTTCCTCTTGTATCCATTTGTATTTATGATTCACACAAGGCCTGAGTAATCTCTGAAGAGAACTCCTGACCTATTTCAGACATATACAAATAAGACTATGGACTGCGGGTGACCCCAACAGAAGCCGGAGGGCAGGGAAGGAGATCAGAAGTCAGTGAGGGAGACTCACTATAAATAGAAGGGGTTGGGCACATGAACCAACTCTAGCAATAGATCCTAAGTAGTGGAACGGAGTGCTGGTTCTAGATACAAGACAGAGGTTGGTACTGGAGATAGTTTCCATTTGGTCACTCTGGTGGTAGATGTGCACCCTGGGAGACATGGGTTATGAGTTTGAGTTGAAAGAATGAAACCACCAATCTCTAAAACCTGATGAGGTTCAGTCAACCTTACTATGATCCCCTCCTCTCTTCCACTGAGTACTCCTCAAAGGGAGCATCTCTTTCTTACTTCCAAGGAGCAAAAACACAAACCTCTCCCTTGAATGCAATGCAGCCTCCAAGTTCCACGGCCTTCAGGCTACGGTCGAATTCCCGCTCCACCTGCATGTGGCATGGCTGAGTTCTTGCTTCATTGGTTCCTAGTGGTGGTGGTGGCGATAACATCAGCAGGAATGGAGTTGCAGCAGGAGTTTGACTCTTGTGAAATCATTAGGGCCTGAGGTTATGGAGTCCCTGCCTGGATGTCCATGGCAATGACAAAAAGAGCCATATAACTAACAGCTCAAGCAATTTTACTGCAGGACTTCTCCAACTGAGCATAACACAGAAAAATCATTCTCTCCATTTCACAAGAGATAACTTTAATCTCAGGCATCAAGCCAAAGCAGCAGCATTTCAATTCTACTAACAATGGCACATAGCAATGATTGGAGTCAACTGCCACTGTGGAGAGGCCCTTCCCTGAATGGTTGGTTCTGAGTATACAGATTTATGGCTTGGCTAGCCATGGCCTAAAGCCTCCACATTTTGCTTGCTTGCAAAAATTCTAGGTTAACTGGGCATGGTGGCTCATGTCTATAATCCCAGCACTTTCAGAGACTGAGGCAGGGGGATCACCTGAGCTCAGGAGTTTGAGACCAGCCTGGGCAACATGGTGAAAACCCGTCTCTACAAAAAATACAAAAATCAGCTGGCCATGGTGGTGTGCACCTGTTATCTCAGCTACTTGGGAGGTTGAGGCAGAATTGCTTGAGCCTGGGAGGAGGAGGTTGCAGTAAGCCGAGATCACGCCATTGCAGTTCAGCCTGGGTGACAGAGCAAGACCTTGTATCAAAAAAAAAAAAAGAAGAAGAAGAAGAAAATAAACATCTCAGAAAATTTGAGATTTCTGCTTACCTTCATGAAATTTTTAATTTTTATATTTTTAGATAGGGTCTCACTATGTTGTCCAGTCTGGAGTTCAGTGGCTATTGACTGGCATGATCATATCACACTGAAGCCTCAAACTGTCCTCCTGCTTCAACCTTCCGAGTAGCTGGGACTACTCAGAAGTAGCCCCTGCACCCAGACCTTTGTGAGATTTCATAATATCTCAGCATGAAAGTCTAGGATGCAAGAAATAATAAAAAAGAAAATGGTAAATATGTGGATTAACAGGGCCGGGAATGGTGGGTCTCACCTATAATCCCAGCATTTTAGGAGGAGAAGGCAGGAGGATGGCTTGAGTCCAGGAGTTCAACACCAACCTGGGCAGCATAGTGAGACCTCATCTCTGCAAAAAATAAACAAGAATTAGCTGGGCATGGTGGTGTGTGCCTGTAGTCCCAGCCACCTGGGAGGCTGAAGTGGGGATTGCTTGAGCCTGGGTGGAAGAGGCTGCAATGAGCTGAGATTGTGTCACTGCACTCTAGCCTGGGTGACAGAGCAAGACACTCTGTCTCAGAAAAAATAAATAAATAAATAAATAAATAAATAAATAAATAAATAAATAAATAATAAATGTAAGTAGATCTTGAGTGTATAAAACTGTAACAATAAGGTCTAGTGGGTTTTTCAAAGATAGAATTAAAACATGACAATTTTGTGTGTCTGTGTGAGTAGGTATACATATATATATAGAGAGAGAGGAAAGAATGGAGTTACGGTGTGTCTAAGTTTCTTGTATTTTGGAGTTTGATTAACTTCAGACTTTGATAAGTTAAGTATATATGCTAAAATTTCTAGAGCAATCATTAAAAGAACAGAAAGAATGTATAAATTCCAAAATAGTTGTAGGAAATTTGAAATAAGAGACATTCAAGGGAAGTGGAAATCCAAGTACCATTTCAGAATGATTAAACTGTGTGGGGATAGTGGTAAGAGATGAGGTTAATGATATAGGCATCGACCTCACAGGCTGTGATAGCTTAGATTATATATATATATATATATAAAATATACAATATAATATAATATTATATATATATTATCTGAGGTATGTGTGTGTGTGTGTGTGTGTGTGTGTGTCTGAAACCCACCAGAACTTATTATTGTGTCTGTGTGTGTGTGTTTTTCCAGACATGGTCTCACTCTGTCACCCAGGCTGGAGTACAGTGGTGCGAACATGGCTCATTGCAGCTCCACCTTAACCTCCCAGACTCAACCAATCCTCCCACTTCAACCTCCATGCAGCTGGGACTGCAGGTGCATGCCTCCACTCCCGGCTAAATGTTTGTATTTATGTGAAGACGAGGTCTTTCTTTCTTGCCTGGGCTGATCTCAAACTCCTGGGCTCAAGTGATCTGCCCACCTTGGCCTCCCAGAGTGCTGAGAAGACAGGCGTGAGCCACTGTGCCTGGTCTCGATTTCCTTTTAATTATTCTACTTGAAATTTGTTGGGCGTCCATAGCTTGATATCTTCATCAATTCTGGAAAATAATCAGCCCTTGTCTCTCCACATATTGCTCCTGCCCCATTCTCTCCCTCTCTTTTGGGCTTCGGATTAGATATAACTTGGGCTGTTTCATGTTCCCTTCTTAACTTGTCTCTCACAGTCTCTCTCTAGAATGCTTTTTGTGTGTATTTTTCAGCTCTCTCTTCCTGTTCATTGATTCTATTAGCACCTGCTTCCAGTGGCTGTAAAACCAATTTATTGAGTTTCATGTTTCAGTAATATTTTTCACTTCTAGATGCTCCATTTAGGTCCTTTCCTTATTTGCTTGGTCATTCTTTGAAGTTTTCTGTTTTCTGCTCATATTTTGTCTTTTATTTTTTAATGACTTAAGATTCATAGAGTTGGATAAATCATAATTCTTGGTTTATGGTTCACTGTCATCAGTGCACATGGACCTCTTATTTGTGTATGAGTATATATCTGTGGATATTTGTAAAAGAATGTAATAAATGCCTAGAATCCCACAACCCAACTCACGAGCTACAAGAGCACTCTCCCTGACTCTCCCCTGTCCTACAACTCTGCCTCCTCCTTTCCAAATTTGTGATTTATACTCTGGTTTCTCTTCAAATTGTGTAAATTTTTCGCCTTTTACCAAATTTGTGATTTACATTCCCTGTGTTTTTATAGTTTTATCAAATGTATCTGTGGCCCAAATATTATTCAGTTTTAGTCACTTTATGGTGTATATAATCTTCTGGGTTATATACACCATATATTTCAAAAAAACCCTCAATGTTATATTCACTTAGATTTATTCATATTTTTGCATGCTGTATGTAATATTTCATTGTGTGACTATTCTATGATTATTTTATCCATTCTTCTGTTAATGGGCATTTGGTTGTTTCTAGTTTTCTTTCCCCTACCACAAACAATCTTGCTATGAATATTTTTGTATCTGTCTCTTGATCAAATATGAGCAGAAGTTCCATTGGGTACATGTTGATAACTAGGGTTGAAATGCTAAGTTTTAAGTGTATGTAAGATTAGTAGTCAGCCAGTACACATCAGCAGAACTATTGGCTAGCATCTGGTTTGGCTGGATCTGTTCTGCTTGGTCAGTCCCATGTAGTACTCGTTGTTAAAACTTTGAATGTTATCCTTGAGGTACTATGAATGGCAAACTTTGCGAGCCAAATTATTTTAAAATGATTATTCTAATCTATACACCACCAAAAATGTGTAGGAAATCCTGTTGAATCACATTCTGTCCAACAGTTGAGATTATCAGATTTCTTAATTTTTGCCAATCTGATGACAGCAAATTGGTTTCTCATTCTGGTCTTCATTTGCATTTCCCTTGTTACTAATAAATTTGAGCATGTCCTCAAGTGTGTATCTGCTATATGTGTTTTCTCTGAGAAGTTCCTGCTTAGGTATCTTGCTCATGTATCTTATTCATGTATCATGTATTTTTCTATTTGATTGCCTTTTTCTTATTGATTTGAAGGAGTTCATATTAAAAAATTAAAAAAAAAAATCCTAGATCCTGATTCTTGGCTAATTATGCTTGTTATAAATATCTCCTCCCCATTTATAGTTTGTCTTTTCACTTTCTTTAAGATGATTTATGAATAGAAGTTCTTAACTTTAATATAGTCAAAGGTATCCAGCTTTTCTTTCCTAGATAGTGCTTTTGTTTGTTTTTTTTTTTTTCCAATTTGTTTAAGAAAATCTTCTTAATTCAAGGTCAGAAAAACATTTACCTATACTTCTGTGATGGTTAATTTTGTGTGTTAACTTTAGTGGGTCATGGAGTGCCCAGATACTTGGCTAAACATTATTTCTGTGTGTGTTTGTGAGAGTGTTTCTGAATGAGATTAACATTTAAATTGCAGACTGAGAAAGTAGATCACCCTCCCCAATGTGGATGGGCCTCATTCAGTTCATTGAAGCCCTGAGAGGAATAAAAAAAACTGAGGAAGAAAGAATTCTTTTTCTCTGCTTGACTGTCTTCAAGCTGGGACGTCAGTTCTTCTCCTGTCTTTGGACTTGAACTGGAACTCTACTGTTAGTTCTCTTGGGTCTCCAGCTTGCCTTACTGCAGATATTGAGACTTCTCAGCTTCTGTAATTGTGTGAGCCACTTCCTTATACTTATCTATCTACCTGTCTATCTATGCATCTATGCATCTCTCTCTCTCTCTCTCTGTCTCTCTCTCTCTATCTATCGATCTGTCTATCTATTCATCCATGCATACACACACACACGCACACACACTTGTTGGTTCTGTTTGTCAAAAGAACCCAGACAAGTGCAACTTCTTTTTATTTTTTTTGACAGAGTCTCCCTCAGTCACCCACGCTTGAGTGCAGTGGCACAATCTTGGCTCACTGCAACATCCACCTCCTGGGTTCAAGCGATTCTCGTGCCTCAGCCTCCCGAGTAGCTGGAACTATAGGTGCACACCACCACACCCAGGTAATTTTTGTATTTTTAGTAGAGACGGGGTTTCGCCATGTTGGCCAGGCTGGTCTCAAACTCCTAGCCTCAAGTAATCCACCCACCTCAGCCTCCCAAAGTGCTGAGATTACAGGCGTGAGCCACTGTGCCTGCCCGCAACTTCTGTTAAGAGTTTTGCGTTTGACATTTAAATCATTAACCCAATCCAGCTGGAGATGAATTGTGTATTTTGTGAAGTAGGAATTCAATTAATTACTTTTCAAAACGGGTAATCCTTTTCCCTCCTTTTCCCACTTATCTGCCATGCTGCCTCTGTTACACATCTAAGTTCCACATATAAATATGTTTTTGAGCTCTCTAGTCTATTGTACTGATCACGTTGTCTCTCTGAGCCAGCACCACATGGTCTTGATGCTATATCTTTTTAATAAGTACTGATCCTGATAAGGCAAATAACACCTCTTTATTCTTATTCTTCAGAAGTGTTTAGGTTAATTAATGAGATCTTCTAGTACCCGGTTTGAAGGTTTTAATACCATTTTGAATTAAAAGCATTCTGAATCCTTGGAAAAAATGACTATTTTGTACAGAAAATGTACAAACTGAATTGAAATGCTTTCTTGTATTAAAAAACAAGGAAATTACCAAATATGGGCTTGTGAAGGACCCAGCAGCCAACTTAAAGAAGCTACCTTTGGTCAAATTTGGGAAAAATAGAGTATAATAGAATACCTTCAGTGGATTAAAATATATCAAACATGTTTAAATGCGTGAGTTCATTATCTTACCAAAGGCCGGGCACGGTGGCTCATGCCTGTAATCTCAGCACTTTGGGAGGCTGAGGTGGGTGGATGACTTCAGACCAGGAGTTCAAGACCAGCCTGAGCAACATGGGAAAAACCTCTCTCTACAAAAAATACAAAAATTAGCTGGAGGTGTTGGCATGTGCCTGTGGTCCTAGCTATTCTGGAGACTCAGGTGGGAGGAGCATCTGAGCCTGGGAGGTTGAGACCTCAGTGAGTCGTAATTGTGCCACTGTACTCCAGCCTGGGTGACAGAGTGAGACCCTGTTTCAAAAAAAAAAGTTATAATTTTACCAAAGAAAACCCCACAAAATCCTTATTAGTCACCTTTGTAATATGCAAGGGAACCAAATTATTACTTTTATTTCATTTTTATTGAGTTAAAAAAGACACATACTAAAGTGCATCTTAAAAGTATAGATCTCAATATATACAACCTAATGTACAATCTTAAATGTATTGATTGATGAAAGTTTACATGTATGCAACCATTACTCAAAAGATATGTAAGATATATCTACTAATGGAAATATACATTACTAATGAAATCTTGCCCAAAAATTGAACCTGTATCTGATCAAACCTCTAAAACTAATTACAAATTTACAGGAAATATAGGGGATAGAGAAATATGATAAAACTTCAGACGCAAAACCCAAACTGGGAAATTCTCAGGATAAACAATTTGGTTTCTTCAACAAATACAATTGCTGGAATAAAAAAGAAGGAGGGAACCTACAGATTACAAAAGACTTAAGTGGGCCGGGAGCCATGGCTCACGCCTGTAATCGCAGCACTTTGGGAGACTGAGGTGGGTGGATCATTCGAGGTCAGGAGTTCGAGACCAGCCTGGCCAACATGGTGAAATCCATCTCTACTAAAAATACAAAAATTAACAGGGTGTGGTGACGCATGCCCGTAATCCCAGCTATAGGGGAGGCTGAGGTGGGAAAATTGCTTGAATCCAGGAGGTGGAGGTTGCAGTGAGTCGAGATCGCACCACTGCACTTCAGCCTGGGCAACAGAGTGAGACTCCATCTCAGAAAAAAAATAAAGACTTAGATGACATCAACTGATTGCAATGTATAAGAAGAATCAGAGAAGTTTGATTGGATATTTAACTAGATATTTAATGATATTATGATATTAAGAAATTATTAAAATTTTTAGATATGGTAATAGTATTGTGATTATGTTTAACAAAAATTTCTTTTATTATAGAGATAGCTACTAAAATATTTATTGATAAAGTACTATGTTTGGCAATTGCTTCAAAATAGTACAAAGAGGGGAAGAGTAGAAAATACAGATTATGGCTGGGCATGGTGGCTCACGTCCGTAATCCCAGCACTTTAGGAGGCCAAGGCAGGTGGATCACCTGAGGTCAGGAGTTTGAGATCAGCCTGGCCAAATGGTGAAACCCTGTCTCTACTAAAAATACAAAAATTAGCTGGGCATGGTGGTGCCCACCTGTGGTCCCAGCTACTCAGGAGGCTGAGGCAGGCAAATCACTTGAACCCTGGAGGCGGAGGTTGCAGTGAGCTGAGATAGCCCCACTGCACTCCAGCCTGGGCAACACAGCAAGACTCCATCTCAAAAAAAAAAAATATATATATATATACACACACACACATAGATTAAACAAAACTGGCTAAGAGTTTATAATCATTGAATCTGGGTAAAAAACACATGGGGAGATATTTTTCTATTCTATTTAAAAACTATGTTTGAAATTTGTCATGATAAAAAGTTAAAAAATTGTAACTTAGTTCCTGGTTCTTAACTTTTTCATACTAATTTCAGAATCAGGTTATCAAATTGCATGTATTTTGATTGAAATTGCATTGAATCTAGGGATTAATATTGGAAGAACTGACATCATTGCAAATTATAATTTTTAAATACACAAATGTGAAATATCTCTCCACTTATTAAGTATTTAAAAATGACTGTCAGTAAATATTCATAATTTTATTCATCTTTCATTCTATTTATTATTAAATATATAACTTCTTGTAATGATTGTAAGTGGTATACTTTTAAAAATTATGTTTTATTATTGTGCAAATATAAACATGCAAATGACTTTTGTATATTGATATGTTATCCAGATTCCTTGGTAAGTACAAGTACTCTAACGATTTGTTTAGATTCTTTTTTTTTTTGAAACGGAGTCTCGCTCTGTTGCCCAGGCTGGAGTACAGTGGCCAGATCTCGGCTCACTGCAAGCTCCACCTCCCGGGTTTACGCCATTCTCCTGCCTCAGCCTCCCGAGTAGCTGGGACTCGCGGCTCACTGCAAGCTCCACCTCCCGGGTTTACGCCATTCTCCTGCCTCAGCCTCCCGAGTAGCTGGGACTACAGGTGCCCACCACCTTGCCCGGTTAGTTTTTATTTTTTTAGTAGAGACGGGGTTTCACTGTGTTAGCCAGGATGGTCTCGATCTCCTGACCTCGTGATCCGCCCGTCTCGGCCTCCCAAAGTGCTGGGATTACAGGCTTGAGCCACCACGCCTGGCCTAGATTCTTTTTTATTTTCCAGATGAATTATTATGTCATCTGAAAATAATGATAATTTTATTTTTTCCTTTTTTAATCCTAATATGCATGCACCTAATAAAGTAGCATTAAAATATATACAGAAAATTTAATAGGGCTACCATAGACAAGAGGTAGATAAATCCTCCACCATGTTGGGAGATTTCAACACATTTTAAAAGTTGTTGATAGGTCAAACAGAAATTTAGTAAATATGTTGAAGATATGAACAATGAAATTGAAATACAGAGGCTTAACATATACATAATTCTGCTTTTTACAGTCAGAGACTACAAAATCTTCTCCAGAATTGTCTTAGTTGTCCAATTGCTGTGGAAACTTGGTAGTGTAAAACAACTACAAGTATTTATTATTTCTCAGATTCTGTGGGTCAGGAATTTAGGAGTGGCTTAGTTGGGTGGTTTTGGCTTAAGATTTCTCATGAAATTCAGAGAGATGTTGTCAGGAGCTGCAGTCATCTGATGGCTTGACTGGAGCCGAAGGATCTGCTGTCAAACTAACTCACTCACATAATCACAAGGTTGGTGCTAATGACTAGAAGTGATGCAGGACAGATGAACGCCGAAATTGGGGCTTAGCCCAGGAGGGTCCTTGGCTTCACCAAGGAAGGAATTCAAGGGCTAGCGGTGGTGTTAGACAGCAACTTCTATTGAATGGGCCGTGCACAGTAGCAGCAGAGGTGCTACTCCTTGCAGAGCAGGGCTACCCTATAGGCAGTGTGCCCAGAGTAGCAACTGAGAGGCAGTTCTGCACTCATATTTATACTGACTTTTAATTATGTGCAAATTAGGGGGCAGTTTATGCAGACATTTCTAGGAAAAGGGTGTTAACTTCTGGATTCATTGCCAGGTCAGGTCATTGCCATGGAAAGGGACAGTAACATGTGGGTGCAATGGTAAACTGACATGGCACACTGTGGGGGGCATGTCTTATAGAAAGCTGCTTCTGCCGCAGCCCTGTGTTAGATAGTTGTCTATTTGGTCCCGTGTCCCCACCTCTGGAGTTGAGTCCCACTTCCTGCCTCAGAAGGAGAGCTCAGTTCTGCCCCATGTAGGTCTGCTTGAGTGTCTTCATGACATGGCAGCTAGCTTCCCAGAGTTAGCTATTGAACTACCTCAGACAGCAAGGTGAAAGCTGCAATGTATTTTATGATCTAGCCTCAGGAGTCATACACTGTCATTTCTGCAAATTCTATTGCTTGTACATATTAGCCCTATTATCCAGTGTGGGAGGAGGCTACCCAAGGCCAGACATACAATGAGATGAGAGTAAATGAAGCCACCTTGGAGACTGACAGCTGCGAACACACACAGAACATTTACAAACCTTGATCACATACTAGTCACAGAGCAAGTTTCAACAAACTTCAAAGAATAAGTACCATATAGGCAAGATTCTTTGATCACAATTCAATTAAGTTAGAAGTTAATAACAAAAATACAAACTAAATATTACTACCTAGAAATGAAAAATACACTTCCAAATAACACATAGGTCAAAAAAATCATAATATGGATTTTAAAATACTTAGAACTAAATGATAATGAAAACATGAGATGCGGTGAAAACAGTTCTTTAAAGACAGTTTATAGCCTTACATATTTATATTAAAAAAGAAGAAAAGCTGAAAATTAAGGAATTATATTTTCAACTTAAGCAATTTCTTAAAGAATGAGTAAACCCAAAGGACGTAGAAAGAAGTAGATAATAAAAATGAGAGCAGAACCAACAAATTAGAAAAGATACAACAATTAGAGAAAATCAACAAAGTTAGGAAGCTAAGCATTTGATTCTTTTTCTTTTTCTTTTTGAATAGAGATGGGGTCTCACTATGTTGCCCATGCTGGTCTTGAACTCCTGAGCTCAAGCAATCCTCACAACCTTAGCCTCCCAAAGTGCTAGGATTACAGGCGTGAGCCACCACACTTGGCCTAATTCTTTTTTTTTTTTCTGAGAAGGAGTCTTGCTCTGTCACCCAGGCTAGAGTGCAGTGGTGCAACCTCAGCTCACTGCGACCTGTGTCCCCCGGCGATTCTCCTGCCTCAGCCTCCTGAGTAGCTGGGACTACAGGCACCCATCACCACACCCTGCTAATTTTTGTATTTTTAGTAGAGACGGGGGTTTCACCATGTTAGTCAGGCTGGTCTCAAACTCCTGACCTCAAAATTATCCACCCACCTTGGCCTCTCAAAGTGCTAAGATTACAGGTGTGAGCCACCACACTTGGCCTGATTCTTTAACATGATTAAAATATGGATTTCTGGCAATGTGAATCAAGAAAAAGAAAGCATGTACAAATAAATATTATAAAGGAGGACATAATTATAGGTAAAGCAGATATTTAAATGATAGAATAATTTTATAATAACTTTATGGCAATACATTTGAAAACTTAGACAAAATAGACATATCCTTTAAAAACACAATGTATGGCCGGGCGCGGTGGCTCACGCCTGTAATCCCAGCACTTTTGGAGGCCGAGGTGGGTGGATCACGAGGTCAGGAGGTCGAGACCATCCTGGCTAACACGGTGAAACCCCGTCTCTACTAAAAATACAAAAAAAAAAAAACTAGCTGGGCGTGGTGGCGGGCGCCTGTAGTCCCAGATACTCGGGAGGCTGAGGCAGGAGAATGGCGTGAACCCGGGAGGCGGAGCTTGCGGTGAGCTGAGATGGCGCCACTGCACTCCAGCCTGGGCGACAGAGCAAGACTCCGTCTCAAAAAAAACCAAACTCCCCCCCCAAAACCCCCAAAAAACACAACTTAATAGAAGTGGTTGAAAAAGTAGCCTGAACTAGTACTTTAGATAGTCCTGTGATATGGTTTGACTCTGTGTCCCCACCTGAATCTCATGTTGAATTGTAATCCGCAGTGTTGGGGGAGGGGCCTGGTGGGAGGTGACTGGATGATGGGGGTGAATTTCCCCCTTGCCGTTCTCATGACAGTTGAGTTCTCATGAGATCTGGCTGTTTAAAAGTGTATAGCACTTCCCCCTTTGCTGTCTCTCTCTCCTGCTCCTACACATGAAGACGTGCTCATGTCCCCTTTGCCTTCTACCATGATTTTAAGTTTCCTGCAGGCTTCCAGTCATGCTTTCTGTACAGCCTGCAGAACTGTGAGTAAATTACGCCTCTTTTCCTCGCAAATTACTCAGTCTCAATGAGAACTGGGTAATTTACAGCAGTGTGAGAATGGACTAATACATCCTGTTAAGGAAATAGAAGCGATAGGAAAAAAAAGTTAATGAATAAACACCAGTTCTACAGATAAAACACATGTCTTACACAAATCTCACAAAAACTTACAAATAACAGATCATTCCAGTCTTACACAAACTTTTTCAGAGAAAAAGAAAAGAGGTGGCTGGGCACGGCTACAGATTAGCTGGGCATGGTGGCGCACGCCTGTAATCCCAGCTACTTGGGAGGCCGAGGCAGGAGAATCACTTGAACCCTGGAGACGGAGGTTGCGGTCAGCCGAGATCGCACCATTGCACTCCAGCCTGAGCAACACGAGTGAAACTCTCTCTCAAAAAAAAAAAAAAAAAAAAAAAAGAAAAAAAACCTGAAAAAAACCACCTTTGACTATTTTAGGCCTTGCTAATCAAATCATAGGTAACAAAGACAGGAAAATGTCAGAATTATTTTTGTTTATTAATATAGATGCAAAAATCCAAAATAAAATATTCACAGATTGAGT
>NW_012117376.1:5565134-5569893 GCF_000951035.1 Colobus angolensis palliatus
ACTCCATCTCAAAAAAAAAAAAAAAAAAAAGAAAAGAGGTAAAACTCCCCCAACTCATTCTACAAAGCTAGACTAACCTAGATGCCAAATCATAGGTAACAAAGACAGGAAAATGTCAGAATTATTTTTGTTTATTAATATAGATGCAAAAATCCAAAATAAAATATTCACAGATTGAGTCTGATGATATTATCTGTGTAAAATAAATCATAACATTCTATGAGTGAGTTGGGTTTATCCCAGGAAAGTAAAATTTAATATTAGGAAAATCTCTAATATAATTGAACACATTCTATGATCAAGTGAAAAGATCCAGCCTTTGATTAATTTCAACATACATTTGATAAAAACTCTCAGTAAATTAGAAATCAAGTGGAACTTCATTCACCTGATCAAGAGGGGTCTCCAAAAACCCTATAATAAATGTCATCCTAAAGAAGAACTATCAGAAACATTAAAGTTATGAACATGACAAATATACCTACCATCACCACTTCTATCCAACATTGTACTCTAGGACCCAGCCAGCACAATAAGACAAGAAAAATAAGCCAAAGGAGCAAGATTATTTTATTTCTCTAAATATACTCAACATAGTTATTTTATATTCTGTGTCTCATAATACTATTAGTTGTTATTTGCAGGTATTTTTCTACTATGTGTTGTTTTTGCTGGTTGTATCAGTTAGGGTTCTCCAGGAAACAGAGCCAGTGGTCTATATGTAGACATATCGAAGGGGATTTATCAGGGGAATTGGCTCACACAATTATGAAGGCCAAGAAGTCCAACGATATACTGTCTGAAAGCTGGAAAACCAGGAAAGCCATTGGTGTAATTCAGCCTGAGCCCAAAGGCCTGAGAATTGAGTCAGACAATGGTATAACTCTCAGTATGAGGCTGAAGGCTTGAGAACCAGGAGCTCTAACGTCCAAGGGCCGGAGAAGATGGATATCCCAGCTCAAGAAGAAAGCAGCTTTGCCTTGCTCTGCCTTTTTCGCTCTATCTGGGACCTCAATGGATTAGATGATGCCTGCTTACACTGATGAGGTCGGATCTGTACTCAGTTTACTGATTCAAATGCTAATATCTTCTGGTAACACCCTCACAGACATACTGAGAAATAATGTTTCACCAGCTATCTGAGTATCACTTAACCCAGTCAAGTTAACACATAAAAATGAACAATCACATTGTTTCTTGTTTACAGTGCCATGTTTCCTTGTTCAGTGATAGACATTTAACTGTGAGTCATTAATTTTCTTTGGAATTTTATATGTGGAAATTATTTGAGGCCCGAGCTTCCGCTGGGCACCTGAGGCACTACCAGTCTGGTACATTTTATACCAAATTATTGGCTTGAGTTTTCCCAGATCCTCTAGGTAGAGTGGATCTGACTGCATATGGTGTGAAATCTAACTTGTAGTAATGGATACTCAGGAGGTGATGCTTCCTTTCTACACTCATTACTATTGCCGAGGTTTAAAGCATGCAATTTTCTTACAATTTCCTAGGTTTGGGGATGGGGTGAGTTTTTTCTAGCTCTCCTGTACATTGAGAGTACAGCCCTTTGGGGTTCTGAGCTTATGCAGGGGAGTATGTGACCATGTTGGACATACTCAGGTTTTCTCTTTTATCTCTGGTGCCCTGAGAGATCATGAAAACTGAAGTTAAATTTCATCTGTCAGCAAATGACCCTGTATTAGTTACTAAATGCCATAATATTGTGGCATAATACCATACCATACCAAAGCTCAGTAGCTTAAATTAATGAGTATTCATTATTGCTCAAGAGTCTTCAAATTGGCTCAACGGTTCTTTTCATTCAGCTGGTCTCACTAATGTGTCTGCAGTCAGCTGTGGACAGGTAGATATCTCTGCTGCTCTTGCCTGGGCTCTCTCACATGTTTGGAGATCTGCTGGCTATAGGCTGGTCCATGATGATCTTAGCTGGGATGGTTGTGATGGCACAGCTCTCTTCCACCTTGTCACTCATCCTCCAACTGTCTCAGGCTTGAGGCTTGTTCTTATAGTGAAGGCAGGAGACCAAAAGAAAGAGTAGAAGTACTCATGTCTCTGAAGGCCTAAGCTTGGAACTGGCACACCATGATTTCTTCCAGATTCCACTGGCGAAAGCAAGTTACAAGTCCACTCAGATTTAAGGGGTGGGAAAGCAGGGTCTGCTGCTTTTTTTTTTTTTTTCCTCCTCAGAGATCCTTCTTCCAAAGAGTCCACCTCTTGATGCAGGGAGTTGCAAAGTCACAGGGCAAAGGAGATGGATTCAGGTGGAGGTAGAGAATTGGTGCTCTTTTTGCAACTCATCTATCACAGCCCCCAAGGCTAAAGTTGGCTTCAGTGCTCTGCTTACTTCTCTGGTTCTGCCTTTACCTAGATTTTGGCTGGAGTGATTCTTATTTTCTTGCCAGCACATTGATACATTTAAGAATATTTAAAAATATACATATTTATACATATATATTCTCTTCTTTATTGTGTTTTAATATAAGTTATTATTATTTTTTTGTTTTGTTTTGCTATTTATCATGTTTTCAGTGGGAAGATCAAACAAGGCACCTGTCATACTGTCTAATTGACACTGGGTGAGTCTCTGTCTTTGCACATGTGACTGTCTACCTGAAAGTCTCTCTCCCAATCTTTGAGACTCCACTCAAATGCTTCTTTTGTGCTTTTTTTTTTTGAGATGGAATCTCGCTCTGTCGTCCAGGCTGGAGTGCAGTGGCGTTACCTCTGCTCACTGCAAGCTCCACCTACCAGGTTCACGCCATTCTCCCGCCTCAGCCTCCTGAGTAGCTGGGACTACAGGCGCCCACCACCACGCCCAGCTAATTTTGTTTTTGTATTTTTAGTAGGGACAAGGTTTCACCGTGTTAGCCAGGATGGTCTCAATCTCCTGACCTGGTGATCTGCCTGCCTCCGCCTCCCAAAGTGCTGAGATTATAGGCGTGAGCCACTGCGCCCAGCTTTTTGTGCTTCTTTGTCTGTCCTCTTCACCTAGGCAGAGCTAGGCCCAGGGTGAGCCCCTTGTTCAAAAATTATTAACAATTTTAAGACAGTGACAGCAGAATATTCTACTAAGAGTGATGCCCTTTTACATATGGGGTTCTGTACAACTGCACAGGTCACAGTCCCATGAAGGTGGCCCGTATAGTAATTATTGGTTTACATCTCCATCTCCCTTACTAATCACTGGATGGCTATGAGAGAACACTGCCTAAGGTAAGCCTGTCTGATTAATCTGTAGGCCCCCAAGAGGCTAGCAAGGTGCCAGGTATAATCAGTAAAGGGTTGTTGAATGAACAGATGAAAATAACATCATGTTCTCAATTCTAAAATGCACCAACTCTGATAGCTTTAACAGAAAGGTAGAAGAGTCATATTAAATGTCCTCATTTATTGTAAGATGCTTTCCAGTTTCAGAATAGTTTACAAAATACAGGTCTTAGAACTGCGAAAACACCATGGTGCTATTTAGCATCCTCTGTGATGGCTGTTCTTTTTTTTTTTTTTTTTTTTGAGATGGAGTTCCAGGCTGGAGTGCAATGGCACCATCTCAGCTCACTGCAACCTCTGCCTCCCGGTTTCAAGTGATTCGCCTGCCTCAGCGTCTGAGTAGCTGGGATTACAGGCGCCCGCCACCACACCGGACTAATTTTTGTATTTTGGGTAGAGACGGGGTTTCACCATGTTGGCCAGGCTGATCTCGAACTCCTGACCTCAGGTGATCCGCCTGCCTCAGCCTCCCAAAGTGCTGGGATTACAGGTGTGAGCCACTGCGCCTGGCCGTCGGCTGTTCTTTTTTTTTTTTTTTTTAATCTTTAAGACTGAGCCTGGCTCTGTTGCCCAGGCGGCAGTGTGGCACAATCTCAGCTCACTGCAATCTCCGCCTCCCGGGTTCAAGCAATTCTCCTGCCTCAGCCTCCTGAGTAGCTGGGACTACAGGCACGTGCCACTGCACCCGGCTAATTTTTTGTATTTTTAGTAGAGACGGGGTTTTACCATGTTGGCCAGGCTGGTCTTGGACTCCTGACCTCAGGTAATCTGCCCCCCTCGGCCTCCCAAAGTGGTAGGATTTCAAGCGTGAGCCACCGCGCCAGGCCTGAGGGCTCTTATGCTCCACAGAAAGTGAGATGTTTCCTTCAGTTCTAAAGTAGGTTCCTGGGAACAACTTTCTTTCTTATTTTCTCTGACATCTGCTCTTGACTGAACCCTGGGCTGGAAATGGTCTGCAACGTCAGTTCATGATCGAAGAGACAATGAACTACTAGTCTCTTACCAGACTTCTAGGTCTCCCTTGGGAGGGGGGCTCTCCAAGCCCCTTATGTTATGTAATGTAATGTGGCATCTTAAAACATCATCTCCCTGAGGAAAAGAGGTCTTCGCTCTCAGTTGCAGCTCTTCTGGGTCTTTGGCTTCTCCGTCCCCTGCCTCGGTTTCCCCCTTTATACAGGGAGGAGGGCCGGTGGCTCCACAAGGAAACAGAGAGCAGGAAGTTGTTGGGGTGCGGGGTGGGGGCCGTTGAATCAGAACAACTCCAAGGTATATTCCTAGAGAGGTGGACAGTCTCCCAAGCCTCCCAAGCCCACACCTCAACACCCCGAGCTTTCAAGACCGGAAAAGGTAGAGGAGGGAAGAGGGCTTTAAGGATGCCCGCTGAACCTCCACCCCCAACTTTCAGCGCCGGAGGCAGTGTTCCCTCACAGGCACCCTGGAAAGCCAGAATCCGGAGCCACCCCTTCCCCCA
>NW_012117376.1:5571468-5613051 GCF_000951035.1 Colobus angolensis palliatus
CGGACCCACTCTCCCGGTCAGGGCCGCGGGGGCAGGCCAGCCCCGGCCCATCCCTCGCCCGGCTGGAGGCTTGGGTCTGGGAGGGAGTAGCCCGCTGGTTGGGGGGGGAAGTCGTAGTGTTGGGGAGATCCGGAGAGAAGTTTCCTCTGCAGGTGTGTGAATGTGAGTGCGTGTCGCTGTGTGAGTCTGTGGGTGATTGTGTGTGCCGGTGAGTGTATGCCGTGTGTGCGTGTGCCACTGTGGGCGAGAGTGTGTGTGCATGTTAGTGGGTGTATGCAGCGTGAGTGTGGAGGGTGGTACTGTGTATGTATCTGTGGACATGTGAGTGAATGAGTGTGTGTTGTCCCCGTGTGGGTCTCTGTGAGTGTGTGAATGGATGTATGTGCCGGTGTGACTATCTCTGTGAGTGGGTCCCGGTATCTGCCCTGTGTGACTGTGTGTGTGTGCGCGAGTGTGTGCGCGTGCGTTGGCTGTGTGAGAGAGAGTGTATCTGAGCACGGTTCACTCTGAATCACCCACACCTGTGCTTTGTCCCCCCACCGTCCTCCCATTCCTGGTGGGATATGGGACAGGGAGATGAGACTTTTCCGAGGTCAGATCATCCCCCCTTCTCTGGGGACCCCTGACCCTTCATTCAGGCAAGAGCTATGTGGCACTCCCCACCTTGGTCTCTACCTTCACCTACCTCAGGGGGTGCCCTCTGGGATGTTGCTGGTCGTGTCGTTCCTGCATGCTGAGGTCCCTGGTGGGTGGGAGGGGGGATCTGGGGTGAACTGGAGTATGTGCGTGTGTGTGCTGCTTCTCCTTTTGGGGGCCTGGAAACTTGTGTCATCTCAATAATGCTTCACCGAGGGCCTTTTAGAGCTAGGAGATGAGGAGGCCAGGTGGAAGCGTCTGCCCTGTTAGTCATCAGAGCAGGTGGCGCTCTCCCAGACTTCCAAGTCCCAAGCCTTCAAGTTCTGGGTCATTGGTTCAGTCCACTGGCTCTGGGTGGGTCTGTACTAAGCTCTTTGAAGTAATAATAATAAAATAATGCCCTCATATTAGTTCAGGGCTTTTGAAAATGCTGCCCTCTGAACTCTTCTTATTTCCCCAACAGCCTGGGGAAGCAGGCAGGACAGGTATCACGTTAAGCCATATGAAATTGCCAGTATTCAACTGTTTTTATTTAACCTACAAAAACAGCAATTTCACATGGTTCAACCAAATATAATGCCGATTTACAGATGAGGATGTTGAGGCTTGAGAAATGAATTGCATTTCCCACAACCACACACTGCTAGTCAGTGGTACAGAAAGACTTCAGCCCAGGTCTTTCAGTCACCCAAAGCACTGGGCTGGGCCAAGGTTAGAGAGTGGTACTTCCTGGTGTGCTCTCTCTGACCCTGGGGGCACTGCCCTCCACCTCTGCGCAGCATTCCCTAAGTGCTGGGGCTACTTCTGCACCCAGCTGCCAATGCCTAAAAGAGAGGGGGGGGGAAAAGAGAGGAGGGAGGGGAGGGAGAGGCTTCGTGAGCTGGCAGTGAATCAGGGTCTAAAAAGGGAGCTGGGAGGGCTAGGGTGGCAGGTGTTTCTAAAAGGAACATGAACATAGGATGAACGGCCTCACATACAGCCCCCGCATCTCCCACCCGCCACTGCCCCACTGATCTGGCAGGCAGGGCCCACTGAATTTTGTGCCAGGGGGCTCACATCCAAGGAGTGAGCTTGTATGTAGCTGTTTCAGAATGATGGCCAGGAGAGGAACCTTAGAATTGACTTGGTTCAATGTCTTCATTACAAACTGGGGACTCTGAAGCCCTGAGAAGGGAGCAGATTTGCCCAAGGTCACACAACAAATTTGTGGGTTCCTAGGCTAATCTTAGACCAGGAACTTTGCAATCCTCCATGTTGCCTTCTATTCCTGAACTCTCCCCACCCCCATCAGAGCTGAGTACAGGGGATTTTTGGAAAAGAAATGAAGACTCAAAAAGCCTAAGGCTGTACAGCTTTCAACTTGGGACTCCTTGCCAAAGAGAGGGCGCTACAGATGTCGCTGGGGATGGGGATTCCTAGCCACACCCACCACCGAGGTAGGCCATGGGCTTGTCTTGTCTTGATTCCTGCTGGTGAGGGGCTGGAGCTGCTACAGGCCAGACTCCCAGACTTTCTCGTGTTAGTACCTGCTTTCAGCGGCTGCCTGACACCTAACATCATCTCTTCCAGCTGATGTTGGGGCTCGAGCTGGCTAAGCTCATTTTCCTTCATCCTCCCCAATTTCCAATGCATTTTGCCTCTAGCTGGATGGACTATTCCTTACCTTATTGAGTTCCTAATGAATAGAGAAACTTCTGGGGCTTGTCTGATTTAGGAAGGGTCTGTAGTTACCCCTAAACCCTTTCTAATGAAATCTTCCAGGAGTCTAGGGCAAATGATAAAGGGATTGCCCCCATATTACAGGTGGGGAGACTGAAATTCAGCAAGGGGCCCCATATTTGGTTGCTTTTTAGTTTTTTGGGGGTGAGGTGGTGAAGGGAGCAAATGATAATAAAAACTTTTGCCTAGAGGAGCTTCCAAAGACCCCTTCTGGTCTTACCATCCCCATGGTCAGGAAACCTTCCCAGATTCTGATTTCATTCCCACTTGGTAGAGTCAAAGCTTTGTCACTCAGTGGGGGTTGGAAGAACAGCTGTGTACCCTACACTATGCAAGCATTATGTCTTGATTTCCTCTTTATCCACCCCGCCCCTCCCCAGTCTGAAGGCTGCTGGCTCAGCGGGCCTCCTGCCGTCTGGGGAGTCTGGGTTTGAGCTGGGGTGAGGCAGTGGCACCATCGTTATGGTAACGAGCTGCCAGCTCATCGTTGCTAATAACTTGTCAGGCCCCTGGGCTCCATGTAGCATCTCTTCCTACCAGCCCTTCTTCCCATGTCACAGACAGAAAAAGTGAGGCTTTGAGGGAGGGGTCTGGGAATAAGGGAGTCTGGAGAAGTGGGTGGCCTTGTCCCTGGGACTGTAGCTGGAGAGCTGCGGGGAGGCTGCTTGGAAGCTGGTTTACACATATGGTTACATAGGCTTGCATATGATTGCGTGGGCTGTTAACATGTGAAAACACTCAGAACATGCTTGTATAAACTTATACATGGTAGCTGACATGTTCATGTGTTTTTACACAGCAGCCCACAGGCAAACATGCTTCCAAGATTCAGAACATGCTTGTGCCTGAATACTGTCTCTACCATCTGCACATAAGGCCCCCAAGAAATCTGGGTTTGTGGGGGTGTCCAGGTATGTGGGTGGGGATCTGATCTTTTTCTGATGCAGCTTCAAAGTGTCTTGTTAACAAAGGGACAGAATGGTCCCAGGGTTCCTTCTTCTTCCTTCCAGTCAAGAGCTCAGAGGGGAAGTGGGCTGGGGATGGTGTCAGGGGCCCAAGCTCCTAGCTCCCAAAGGTCCCTGCTTCTATGCCCTTTGAGCTCAGGTAGTCTCTGCCCCCCTCACTCTCTGTTCTTTCTCATCCTCTCCTCTTCCTGTGTGTAAATATTAAAGAGCTGAGCCTGCAGGGCTGATGTAGACATGGGAAGAGAATGCAATTAAAAAGGATTCCCTCGCCCCCATCTCGACACCCCCGCCCCGCAGTCCTTCGCTCCTGCTTCTTCCCCTCTCCCCTCCCCTCACTCAGTGCTTCCACATGTCTCTCCTCCCCCCAGTCCAGATGGGAGCTGGCTCCTTCAGAAAGGGGGCTCAGAACAGGGTTTGGGGAGCTACCTCTCTCTGCCTCCCCCCACCACATCTGTCTGCAGGGCTGGAAGCCCCCACGTGAGTATTTCTTTTATTTTTGGGGTGGTGATTAAGAAGGAAAGTGGCTTTTAGAACCAGCTGTGAGTGGCGTTGAGAGGCTCTGGGCTGAAGGAAGGTGGGTGGGGTCCTCTCTCAAGGCTCCCTCAGGGAAGCCCTATGTCTGGGTTTCTTTTCTCTCTTGGGACATAGAGGGAAGGTGGGGGGGATTGTCAGGTGCCCCCGGTGGATGGGAGCGACAGTGGGAGGGGCAGGGGAGAGGGGCTTCTATTCTAAAGAGGGTGTGTGGTGGGGTAAGCCTGTTCCTTCGTGGCAGCCTGGGTTTCTGACTACCGGGGGCCAGGAATGTCGCTGGGAACTGTCCCGGGTGCTGAATGGGACTCGGCGGGGTTTGCTCCCTCGGAGCTGTCCCGAGTGCTGAATGAGGCTTCGTTCGGTCCCGATGGTGGAAAGGCGGTGGGCAGTGGGAAGGGCTCATTAGAAAAATTCTCCCAGATGACCCACTTTCCAAGGGCAGAGTCCCTGGATGGAAATATGTATTTGGGGTTCTTCCTATGTTTTAGGTCTCACAGTTGTTAGTAGTATTTAGGAACCCTTCCTCCAAGGGGCCCCTCTCCTCTTTTGCTGTTTCAGTTCCCCCTCTCCCTTCCAAAACCATCCTACTGTTATTATCCGGGTAGAGTTGGAGAATGATTTTGTGCCTGTGAGATCTTATCTCCTGGGAACGTTTTTTAGCGCAACAAGCTCAGAGATATTGATACCAGCCTTTCACCTACTGGGGCCCAGAAATTCAGGCTCAAGGTGCTTCTGGATTAAGAGAACTTGGTTCTTTCTGGTTAGGTGTGGGGTGGTTACAGCTCAGGAGTTCAGGATCACTTGATTGACCGCTTGATATTCCCTTGCCCACCATACTTTGGGATTTGGGACAGGGGACACTGAAATATTCTGCAAGCCTGTCTTGTGTTCTGTCCATTTCCAAACCTAGCTCAGAGCAGCATTTGGGAGAGACTTTTTGTTGGGGAGGAAGATTTTTAAGCAAAAGATTCAAGGAGTGGGTGGGGTTGTTCAGTGCCATGGAGAAGAGAAGGAGGAGGCTACTGGAGACAGGGCAGTGGGAAAAGAGGAAGATCTGGGGGAGTAAAAAATATTCAAATGGAGGGATGAGGTCTGGATCTCAGTCTTTAGTTCTCTTGGATATCTTTCTCCTTATTACTTAGAGTTAGGGTCATTAGTATCTGTATTCTTATGCACTGTCTTTGTAACCATGAAGGGAATAGAGCAAGGAGTTATTTCTCAAGGTCCCTTCCCTTGTCATCCCAGGGGGATGAGAGCCAAATGTCAGGACATGCAGATGAGTCTGTAGGGGAACAACACGCAGGAAGGGTTGATGGTGGCTTCACCTCCCATCCCCAAGAGTACAATCAAATATTCAAATGGGATCCTCCCTGTGAGGAGAGGAAGGAGACAGTTTCCAGATAATACTGGGCAAAAATTGGGTGTGGCAGAGAGTTCAAGAAAAGGGAGAGGAATCTAGGGACCTCAAACTGAACCAGTTGATCCCTTCCCAGATGTGACCTGTAGTTCATAAGGAGCCCCTCACCCATCATGTTTTTGATGTAACTCATCAAGATGATTTCTGCCTTCTCTAGCTGCTTGGGAGGAGCTGAGTTTTCCTCTGCTGTGGGTGCTGGGAGGTGGTGGGTGTGGGTGTGGGTGCCTGTTTGGGGAGGGGAGGTGTTTGTGCTCCACTCAGCTCCCTTGGTTACATAACAGCTTTGATAAGACTTTACTTTGGAGCTGCTGCTCCTGCCTGAAGCAGTCACCCCTCCACCCCCACATGAAATGCTAGATGTCCACCCCCTTTTCCCTGGCCCCTTGGAGAGTCCTGCTCTTCCTGATCCACTGTTCCAGCAGCTGCTTCCCTGCCAGGAGGTGTCTGCAGCTTGCCTCTCTGCTCCCTTCCCAGCTTCTGTTTTTAAAATACTTGCTTCTTTTGTTATTTGAGCCCAGGTCACCCCCTTTACATTTTTAAGCCCCCTGGTCTACCCTCTCCCTTGGCAGGGCCCACAGGCTGGGAAGGGAGGGGTTCACTCATCATGAAGTTGCCCTCTAGGGAAGAAAAGGGGTGTCCTAGGAGGTTTTAGTGCCCACAGTTAATTTCCTTACTGTTTCTTCCTCTACCCCAATAACCGTTTTGGAGTTTGAGAGTGTTAGACTTTTACCCAGAGGTACTGGGAGGAAGGCCTTTGGCCTTGATATTTTCTCTTTCTTTTCTTTCATTCTTTCTTTTTCACACACAAAAAAATAAAAACACATTTGTATAAGAGTTAAGGGGTTGCGTATACGGGGGGATTGTCTCCTGGGTTTGAAGAGGTACACCTACTTTATTGTTACTCCTACCAAGGTTGTCTGAGGAAATATTCGTTTCTCTAGGCATGGGATAAGGGCATGACAGAGCCCTTTTTAAAAAAGTGATGTTTCTTTTCCCCCTGAGAGTGGGTGGGAATGGGATGTGTCCAGGAGTGGGTATATCTCGTTGATAACAGGAACAACTTTCCAAATAGAGAAGTGGGAGACTAGCAAGAGGAGAGAGCAAACGCAAACTTGTGATGTACTTGGAGAGAATACAAACTTTGTGGACAGGATAGAAGTCAGGGGAGGGGCTGGATATCTTTGCAAGATCTGGGACTCCATGGACATGCATGTGTATTTCTGCCTGTGAGTGGGTATATGACTGTGTATATGTACCTAAGTATGTGTGAGTATGCTGTGTATATGTGTATAAGCACATTTATTTGTATAAGTGTGAATGTGTGTATATATATGTATGACTCTATGTATGCATTCATGTATATATGTGAATGAGAAGGAAATTACTGAATTAAACCAGTGTGTGTGTGTGTGTGTGTGTGTGTGTGTGGTGTGCTTATCCAGTAATGCATATGTGTGAGTGTAAGCATGCATGTGAGCATGTATGTGGGGCATGCATATACATACCGTATCAACCACATACGAATATATGTACACAAGTTGAGCCAAACTTGTGAATAAATGTGAGAAAGAGAGAGAGAGACCAATTCTGACTGAGTGTTGGGCTACCCAAAAGTGTCTTCCCATTACCTTGAACTTGATCACCCTGCTACTTGTAGCTCTTCTCCAGAAAGTAGGCTCTCTGAAGTCTCTCAAATTCTCATGTCCTTGGCAGCCAACTCTTCTCCATCATATGAAAGGAGTTTACAGAGGGTAAACCTATAAGGCCTTGGGGATAGCTGAGTAAGAAATCCAGGCTTCAGGTTGTTCAGATGCTGTGGTGCTCAGGGCTGTCTGTGGGGAAAGAGGATGGGGACATAAATATTAACATTGCTACAGAGGTTTCAAAATCCAACAAGTTGGGTCTAGTGGATGAAAGGGATAGTGAGCAAGAGGGGAGCCCAAGTGCGTGCATAAGCCTCACACATACAAGACGTGGCAATACACGTGTACAGGTACATGAGCATATTACTTGTCTGTGCCATAATAGGGATATATCAACATAGGTGCACTTTTTAACATGTACATCCATTAACAAATCTACAGGAGTGTCTATACCAACATGGGGATTTGTCAGCATGCACATGCATGCTAACACATATACATGTGAACAGAATATACAGAAATATGTGGGCATATGCTAACATTTGTCTGATTACAACCCATGGCCATATATTTGTGCATCTCACCCATCCAGGTTAACAATAGCTTGCAAACATATCCTTCCCCATCACACGTGCCTCACCCAATGCATCCATTCATTCAACCAGTGGTTATTTTATGCCTCTAATGTGTCACATGCTGTATTGGGCACTAGGGATGGTCCCTGACCTCGGATAACTTGCAATCTTGGGAGGATAAAGGACCTGGAACCAAATAAGGAGAGTGTTAAGGAGGGTAGATACACTTAAGTGTTCATTAGAGGGAGTGGGGACCTAAAGAGAGGTAGGTTGGCTCTGGAGTCGGGAAGGGAAAGGTTTGGTAAAGGATCCATAGAAGGGGAGGCTTTTGAGTTGAGGCTTAAAAGTTGAACAGGTGCTTACCAGGTGAGCAACTGTGGGAACAGGTATTTCAGTGACAGGAAATATTCCAGATGGTCTTCCCACTTCCACCCTTGCCAGCCCCACCTCCAAAGACTCTTCCCCAAAAAGCAGCCAGAGTAAAATGAGGTCTTTCCTTTCCAGTTGCTTTCCGTCTCACTCAGAGTGAAGTCCAAAGTGTAGTGCATCCTGAGCAACATAAGTGCTATGTGTGCAAAGCCCCCTATTACGTCCTGGATCTCAGGGGCCACTCCTATGTGGGCTTCTTTTCTGTTCCATAAAAAGCACAGTTCCATGTGGAGGCAATCGCCCTTGCTTTTCCCCTCAGCCTGAAATGCTCTTCCTCCAGATATCTAGGCAACTCACTTCCTCATTATATTCAAGTCTTTGCTCAAAGGTCACATATTTGGAAAGACCTCCCCAATAGTCTATCTTAAATAGCCTATTGTCATTCTATCTCCTCACTCCATTATTATTATTATTATTATTATTTATCTCAGTACTTGCCACCACCATTATTTTATATATTTGCTTATCATCCCTCTTTTTCCACTAGAATATAAACTTCATGAACACTGGAGCTTCATCTTTTTTGTTCATTGCTGTATCTACAGTGTCCAGAAGAGTATTCAGCTTGGAGTAGGCACTCGATACATACTTGTTGAATAAAGAAATTTTACATAGCTAGCAGCCAGTGAGGAGAAAGGATCAAGGTGGAACAAGACGCAAGGCCAGGAGACCAGTTAGGAACCTGTTGTCATAGCTTTGGTGAGCAATTAGGATGAGAGTGGCCTGACATAGAACACCAGCAGTGGGGGTGGAGAAAAGGAGACACAATCTACAAACACATGCATGCACAAATATACATGCATGTGCTTGTACTTAAATCACATCTGCTGTTTTAGTAGGGGAAGGCTAAGGAGGAAAGTAAAAGTGTCTTTGTATGTATGTGTGGTATGTATGTTATGAACACCTCATGACAGGCTGGACACCCTCCAGCTAATGCCAACTGCAGTTCTCCCTTCCTTTGGATCTTGTCACCAATATCCCATGTATGTTAATTCCGGCCAGCCAGGCTGCAGAGGCCTGCCACGCAGGGGTCTCTGTGGTTCCACCCTGTCAGTGATGCAAGGCTCCTGCCGTAGGGAACAGGAGTCGGGAGCTGGGTCTTGAACAAAGGGAATAGTCTCAGGAGGTCAGAGCCACAGATAGAGACTTAGAGACACTTGGAGAGAGGCATGTGGACCGTGAGAGGTGTAGAGAGAAGGGGAATGGCTGCGCAGAGCTCAGAGATGGAAAGCTCAGGCATGGCCCAGACTTCCTGAAGCCAGATATGATAAGGGCGGGACAGCATCCTCAGGCAGCTTCTAATGCCTGGCCCCAACCTCTTCCCTTCTTCCCTCCTTCTCTTGCTCCACTCTTGGTCCTTTACCCTGGTGGTGTGGATGCCTTAGCCAAGTATGGACTTAGGAATGATTTGTCCCCAGGGTGGTGATGTGAATTCAGGTACACGGGGAGACCTAGAGGAAGGGATCCCCATTTCTAGAAGACATTTTGTGGCCTGGCAGTAGGGGAGGAATTTCTCTGTGTGTCTCAACTTTGGTTGTTTCCTTTCCTTTCCTTTTTTTTTTTTTCAGATGGAGTCTCGCTCTGTCACCCAGGCTGGAGTGCAGTGGCATGATCTCAGCTCACTGCAACCTCTGCCGCCTGGGTTCAAGTGATTCCCCTGCCTCAGCTTCCTGAGTAGCTGGGATTACAGGCATGTGCCACCACGCCCGACTAATTTTTGTATTTTTAGTAGAGACGGGTGTTTCACCATGTTGGCCAGGCAGGTCTCAAACTCCTGACCTCAAGTGATCCGCCCACCTCGGCCTCCCAAAGTGCTGGGATTACAGGCGTGAGTCACTGTGCCCGGCCTGGTTGTTTTCCTTTCTCCCAAGAGAGCATGGAGAATTGAGCTTGTGTGGCAAAATGAGCAACTGAGGTTAAACCTCAGGCAGGACCAATCAGCTGCTAGCATGAAGAGACTAAGACATAGTATGTGGGGAAAGCTGGGAGGATAGCTGCTAAGAAAAGGAGGAAGTGGGAGTTGGGGGTCTGCCCCAACCCATGCCACTCCAGGGACCTCTGGTGGAGGGGAGTGGTCAAGGCCTAAGATCCTCTTTGGCACTTCCTCCCCTGGACCTGCAAGCATGGGGCTGGGTTGCTTCATGACTGAGAGGCCAGTGGTAGAGCCCCTTCCAGGCTATAGGGGTGTAGGGGGGCCTCTTGCCTCTCTCTTCTCTCATCTGGGCTAGGGGCCAGGGTGCTGAAGCCGCTCCCCTCCCACCTGGGCTGTGAGCATGGGGGTTGGGCCGAAGCAGCCGCCAGAGCCGCCCACCTGCCCGCGGTGTCATGGCAACGACTCTGCCCACGTGGACGATGAGGAAAGGGAGGAGAAGAGAGGAGAGGAGGCTTCACAGCAGACACGGGGATGGGAGGGGTTCCTCAGGGTCCTGCGTGTGGAAGCCCCCACCCCTCTAGCTTGGCCCCGGCCCTAGCTCCTTTCACCCCAGATCCCCTGGGGCAGGGTGGGGCTGGTGTTCCAGCCCTGGCCTCGGAGTGTGCATGTCCTTGGATGTCCTGAGTAATGATGACCTTGGCTTCCTGCACTGTGGGGTCCTGGCCAGGGTCCTAGGGTATGTGGGTCTTTGGCATGTTCAGGCGTCTCCCTCTCTCCTTACCTCACAAGTCGGGGGTGGTGCCTGGGGCTGAGGGGATAAGAGCCCGACCTACTTCTCCATTTTCTCACTATTTTTCAAAAGGAAAATGACCCACTTTTCAGCCAATCGGACTGGGTCCTGTTCCCCGGCTGATTTCCTGAGCCCCCCTGCCCGGGCCTCTGCCCCATCCTCAGCCTATTAGCCACGTGCTGGACCCACTTCCTAAGGGCAGCAGGTGAATCTGTGTGGAGGGATCCTCCCCTGCCATCTGCACCAGGCTGAGTCTGTTCTCAGAGGGGCAGGGGTGGGCCAAGGCCTGGCTGAGACCACATCAGCTCTGCATTGAGCAGACCCCTTGTCTGCCTCCACCCTGGACCCTCTGAGGGTCCTGCTTGCCATCCCCATAGACCCCCGGGACACACCTCGAGGCGAAGCAGGAAGGGCTCCAGAAGGGTGGAAGTAGGATTCTGCCCCTCCTCTCTCCCTGTGTCAGTGGATGGTGGCAGGCCGTCTTCCCAAGCTGCTTCATTTCCATGTGGAAAGGGAGCCTGTGGCACTGGAGAACCATGCCTGCCTGTCTGTCTGTCTGTCTGTATGCCTGGCTGGCAGAGTTCCTCTGAGAGACCCCCCAGAGGGTTCTGCCTGTGCCTCATTTCCCAAGCCCCTCCTTTTCTCTAGGATATTGGTCTGGGCCTCCGAGCCCCCTCCCTCCCTCAGCTATATTGGCCTGGGCTGGCTTGGGGGGTGATTAGGGATTTAATTATTTAGTTTCTCCAGCTCAGTAGATTAATTCCATCCATCACAGGCAGGCTGAGCCTTCTTCCCCTCTCTGGACGGCCTGGCCAACCCCAGAGAGAAGGAGCATCATGGCTCACCTGGGCCTACTGGATCTGGGAACAATGGATAAAGTTCTTGTTTGAGGAGGATTTGGTGAGTGATCTTGAGCAGATGTGGGTGCCTAAGTGCTGTGAAATGGTCATGTATTTCTGTCATATGGGGATAAACATGTGGACACGTATTTAAGGTTTTGTATCTGTGCAGCTTCTATGCACACAAGTATCAAAGTCTATTGGATGGATAGGCATGGTGGCTCAAGCCTATAATCCCAGCACTTTGGGAGGCCAAGGCAGGAGGATCTCTTGAGCCCAGGAGTTCAAGACCAGCCATGGCAACATAGTGACACTGTCTCTACAAAAAAATAAAAAATTAGCCAGGCACGATGGTACATGCCTGTAGTCCCAGGTACTCGGGGGGCTGAGGCAGGAGGATTGCTTGAGCCTGGGAGGTCAAGGCTGCAGTGAGCCGTGATAGTGCCACTGCACTCCAGTCTGGGTGACAGAGCAAAATCCTATCTGGAAAAAAAAAAAAAGAAAAGAAAAGGAAAAAGGATCTATCAGATGGAAATGCACATGAGGTGTATGAACCCTCTTAGGAATAAGTTTGTGTGGATCTGTGCATATAGTGCGTGACAGTGACTATATAGATGAGGTCAGGTGCTGTGTAAGTTGTGTGTGGATGACTGTGTGGCTGTGTAATTTGCCTCTGGCTGAACACCTGTTAATTTGTGAATGAGCAGTCTTGGGGCCATGTATAGCTGTGTATGAGGAAACGATGACAGAGATGGAAGGTTTCCCGGGGCTGAGTAATGAGAAAGGGCACACTGGGGTCCACCTATTGGCCTCCTCAGACCAGTTTGGTCAGGGAGACATGCTACTTTAAAGGCGCTCTGAGGTTGAGCACAGTGGCTCACGCCTGTAATCCCAGCACTTTGGGAAGCTGAGGCTGGCAGATCATGAGGTCAGGGAGACCAAGACCATCCTGGCCAACATGGTGAAACCCTGTCTCTACTAAACTACAAAAAAGAATTAGCCAGGCGTGGTGGCACCAGCCTGTAGTCCCAGCTACTCAGGAAGCTGAGGCAGGGGAATTGCTTGAACCTGGGAGGCAGAGGTTGCAGTGAGCCAAGATCGCGCCAGTGCACTCCAGCCTGGTGACAGAGCGAGACTCTGTCTCTAAATAAATAAATAAATACGTAAATAAAATACAATTTAAATGGAAGTGTTCGTTCAGCCTGGGCCTTGGTCAGGCCTGGACCCAGACTGAGATTTAAATCCTTCTTCCACCATCTGTATGACCTTGGGAAATTTTCTTTACATTTATAAGCTTCAGTTTCCTCACCTATAAAATGGGAGTAATGACAATGTCTACTGCAAAGGATAGTTGTGAGGATTATACGAAGAAAAACATCTAAAGCACTTAACACTGGGTCTGGACAATTGTAGGTATTCAGGAGCCTAACCTTAGACTTCAGAGTTGAAAGGCACCAGAGGTTGTCTGGTCTGAAATGTATTCAATGTATTCAGTGCTTGAATGCACACTGTACCGTCCTGCAAAGTGGTCCTCTGCTTGCATGCCTCCCCAGACAGGACACTCCCAGCTCTTTAGGAAAGCCACATCACGCTGGAGCACTTCTATCTGCTGAGGAGCTCTGGTCCAGCTGCAGGGAGTCATTGCCTTCCTTTCCCCCCTGTTTCTCCCCATTTCGCTATGCCTCAGCTGTGGGACACTCCTTGATGGCTCGGTTGCTGACCCTGAACTCACTGAGCACCTACTGTATGCCATGTCTGTCCATGTAGCAACAGATCCCCTGAATCCTGGCCTTCAAGGAACTCACAGCTTACAAACAACTCTTTACCCTACTGTGGGGAAGGAATAGAGGTATGAGACCCAAGAGGAGCTGGCAACTGTGTCCTGGGATTGATGGGAGGGCACTTGTAGGGGAGGCCTCTTGGAAGAGAGTACACCTGCGTGGCACCAGAGGGTTTAAGGTTGGGAGGACAGGGGTTTTGCAGTCTGTGCTGCCTTTTCTCTCTGTGTGCTCTCATGCTGTGTCTCTCAGCTCCTGGCTGTCTTCTCTGAAACCCAGAGAGAGCAGAGGTATAGACATCCCTGAAGCTGGGGCAGGGTCAGGCAGGGTTTCAGGCAGAGCTGAGGGGTGGGAGCTGCCACGATGTGAACCTGGCAGTCAGCCAACCAGTCAGCCTTCGTGGTTGGCTTCCTGTGGTTGACTCTTCTGTGGGAAAGGCCCAGAAAGAGGGCTCAGGCCCTGTTGCTATAAGCCCCTGTCCCAGCTCACACAGAGAGCTTACAGGACAATGTGCTAATCCAGGAGGCAGTCCCAAGTTCTGGACACAAAGAGGGGACCAGATGCCTGGGCCAGAGAGTAGGAAAGGTCATCGGTGTGGCCAGGCTGAGAAACTCCTGCCCAGTGGACCCCTGCCATGGGCTTGGGCTCCTATCTGCTATTCTTTGACGGCCTGGCAGGCTCAGATGTGGAGCATCCTGGAGGCTAGTGTAGCAGCAGCCCAAATCACATGCAGATGAAAGAAGGTGCTTTGGTGCTAAAGTCAAAAGAAGCCAACATAGGGAGATATATGTGCAGTTGCGTTGGATAGGTCAGCTTTAGTTACTCATTGCCAGAAGCTAAGGAGGTAGGTATTGTGATCCCATTTTACAGATGATAAAACTGAGGCTCAGGCAGGTAACACAAATTGCTCATGGTCATAAAGATAGGTTGTGACATAATGGATGGAGGTGGATGATTGGCTCTCCAATACCCAGCTATGAGGTTGCTGGGCTTTCTCTTCCAGACCCCTGGAGTTGGAAGAGAGGCCACTAACCCTGGCTACAGGAGTCTGTGGGAGTCTGCAAATCAAGGTCCTCTCGTCCTCTCAGATGCCACTATCTTTGGCTACCAGGACTGCTCTGCTGTCTTCGGTATGCTCAGTGTGTGGGAGGTCTTCAGAAGGAGCCCAGGCCAACAGAAATTCCTACATGTATGAAACAGATGAGTTTTCAGACTACCCATTTCTGATCCAAACCAGGTCATGTACGGATAGTTACAGCCTTTGCCCAAAGCTGACTAGAGATCCTCTCCCTGTCTCCAAGTCTCATGCATTTAAGTAGTTTCTCCCTAGTTAGCAATAGTTAGCCCTCAGCACCCTGCTAGATACTTTACCTTCATTATCTTAGTCCTCGTGACATCACAGTGAGGAAGGGGCTACTCTTGCTCCCATTTGAAAATGGGGAAACTGAACTTGAGAGAGGCGAAGAGGCTTCCTTGAGGCCACACGTCTAGTAAGTGGTGGACCTGGAATATGAACTCAAAACAGTTTAGCGTAAGATCCAGAAGCCACAGTTTCTCACCAGCTGCCCCTAACGAGGGTCCTAGAAGAGTTCTGGTCCTAGAAGAGTTCTGATCCTAGAAGTCCTCCCTTTCAGCAGTTGTGGAGTCTTCCCCAAAGAAGGCCCCTAGAGACTTTCAGGAGAGGGGAAAAGTGGAAATGATAAGGCAGCATAGCCTAAGAATTGGTTCAGTTGACAGAAAAGGAGGAGATAGCTGAGAAAAGGCTGGAAGCAGATGGCCATGGCTGCAATTAGGGGGCATGAAGGAGTGAGGCTGATCAGGCTGAATTGTGTCTCAAAGGGCCTTTGGCAGCCCTGGAGAAGGAGGAGGAAACCCAGGCTCTGCTTCCGATGCCTGTTGGGTACGTGGCCCTAGCTGGGAAGGGAGCTGGGGCCCAGCAAGTCTGAGTGAAGAGACCTGTGTGGGACTAGGTGGTAGACCCCGAACTCTGCTCCTGCAGTCCATCCCTGAAAGTTGTGCCTCATTCTTTCTCTCTGCAGCATGGGGAGGGCCACCTTTTTCCTTCTTACTCTCCCTTCTCCCTCCACTACCTTCCCTGAGCTCTGCAGAGGGACATACCTGGGGGAGACCTAGATGCAACTGGAAAAGAACCATCTTTACCTGCTAAGCAGAGTGGCTAGACAAACATTATGAACAAGGCCCTGGGTATAGAGGCTGGACTTCTAATACGAGATTCTCCAGGACTCTCCAAAGCCTTTGAAGAGGAAGGAGTGGAGGTCCTTTCTGTGGGCTGTTGTACATAGGAGCAGAGTGGATGAGGGCAGCAAGGGAAAACATTCATTCACAGAATAGGTATTTTTTTAAACACCGTTTAGTGGCAGGCATTGTTCTAGACACTCAAAATGCTGCAGCACACAAACAGACACAGTCCCTGCCCTTCTGGAGCTTATGTTCTACTATGGGGAGACATACTATAAACATGCAATAGACAAAGAAAATAATTTCAAAGGGCAATCAGTGCTCTGAGGGCAATGAAGCAGGTGATGTAGAGCATTCCCAGGGTTGCAGCTCAACTTTAGTTGGAGCAAGTGGTCAGATAGGCCTCTCTGTCTCTTCTGAGACAGAGGAAGCCATGGGAATATCTGGGGCAGAGTGTTCCAGCAGAGAGAACATCAAGTGCAAAGCCCCCTGAGGTGGGATTTTCAAAGAGATTATAGGTAGTGTGGGTTATTCACAGGCTGAGCACTGTCCAGTGGGTCAGGAGATGGATTTAGACTTGTATCTGTCTAAATGGCTCGAGTGTTTTGGAGCTGTAAACCCATTTTCTGTAAAATTTCTGCCCTAAACCCCTAGGAAGAGTTGATTAAATAAAGTAATAAAGATGAGTGAATAAAACGGCAAGCCTCCCTCCTTCCGTTCTGTTTCCTTCTTCCTTCTCCATTTTCTGGGGTAGTGAGGGGAAGAGGAGGTGATTTCCCTTGGGGTCCTAAGGTGTGGGGTTGGATACAAGGCATGCCAAGTCTTCAGCAACAGGGGTGGGTAGTGGGGTTGAGGGAGGCCAGGGACTAGGACACCAGCCCAGCTATAGAGATCCTGCCATAGGCATCTGGGCAAGGCCAGTGTCAAATCAGTCAGGGGGGCTCAGGCAGAACTGGATGCAGGAAGAGACCAGGGGCTGAGGGGGCAGAGCGATGCCTATCCATGGGCACAGTTGAATAATCAGGGGTATGAGCTGCAGGTCAGAGGCTCTGTGTTAGGGCTCCCAGTGTGAAGGGCTGGACAGAGAAACTGAGGCACAATCCTGTCTATACTGGTTGGTTAACACAGGGAGAGGGGGTGGGTAGACAAAGCCTAAAACTTTGGGATCCTAGGGACACACATGGCTTATCACAGGCTTGGAGGAGCCAGGCTGAAAGCAGCAAAATGAATTCTAGGCCTCACCTGCTGGAAGTTCTACTGTGTTGGAACTGATGTGGGGATGACCTCATAGGCTCCAGGTGAGGGGATTGGATAGGGCTGACCTTCACAAGGGAACAACTCTAACCTTTTGCTGCTGTTTGGATCATCATGTCCAGCTTGTAGCTCTCCCAGACAGCTTCCTTGGGAAGGAGTGAATTGGCTAAAATTTGATTTTTGAAATCTTCATCTTGGCCCAAGGCATCACTTTGTGCCAAACGCTGAGATACTGGCCTTTGTCAAACACACCTGGATCTCTGGGTACCCGGATGTGGACAATCTAGAGTAAGAACGCCTTATCTTTTCCCCAGGTGAGTATCTTTGGTGTTAGATGATCATCCAGAGAAATTGAGTGACCTACCCAGTGTCACTGTAAACCAATGGAGGAAACAATGATAAAGATAGCTACCATTAGTGAGTATTTATCATGTGCCAGGGACAGTGCTAAGGGATTTATATGCTTTACCTTGTTAAACCTTACATCATTCACACCTTTATTATGGCTCTAATATTATCCTCATCTTACAGATGAGGAAACAGGTTAAGAGAGGTGAATCACTTACCCAAGTACACACAGCCATTAAGTGAGTGGAAAGGGATTTGAGCCCACAGAGTCTGATGGCAGAGTCCATACCAATAACTGCTTTAATCAAGGGAGTCTGTGAGTTGCCTAGGTCTCAAGAAAGGAAAACCAACTGATTTGGCTGGGCAGGGCCCTAGGGGAGAGGGAGAGAAAACACTCTGACTCCTTCTCCCATTTTCCATTCTTTTTCTGGAAGGTAATTGCTTGGGGCAGTGACAACCTCCTGGCGAATTACACAGCTGGTTTCCCAGTGAGATTTGTAACAACAACCCCGCCAGCCTGGCAGCCCCCAGCAAGTTCCGGTTTAAGAAACTAATTGCTGGATTGTGTAGTTGGTGCTAAATTGGGTAATTTCTTGGTGACGGCATCTGTGCCACTTCTTCCATTCCCAGATAGATTTGAGCTGCATCAGAGAAGAATTTGTCACACATGGCAACCTCCCAGACTCCTTCACTCACCACTTTCCAGCCAACCATAGACTACTGCTAAAGTGGCTGCTTCCTTCGGCCCTCTCACCATTCGGGCAGCTCTCTGTGTCCTGGGATAGTGGATGGATGACTTGGTGCAATAAAAATGGGAAAATAACACCAGCACCCAGAATTGTCATAGGACTTCAGGGAGTGTCCTTTATTCTATACCAATCTGACCTTGGGCTTAGTATAAACTCAGTGCTCACCACACATGGGAAAAGGCTAAATCACACTCTGGTTAGCTCTGGGAGATATGTATGGATGAGGTCTTTTTATTTGTTTGTTTACTTTAAAAAAAATTTCACTTTCATTACTGTGCTCACTTCAGAATGGCATTGAATAAGTTTGACTTCTCTGGGCTGGCAACACAGATGGAGAAAAGCTAAGGCTTTGGAATCAGCCAACACTGGATTTGACTTCTGGCTTTGACAGCAGCTCTCAGTGTGATCTTGAGGAGCTCAAGTCAGCCTCTCCAAACCTCAGTTTCTTCTTTTGTACACTGGAAGGTGGTGGGAGGCGGACAGTATCTATCCCTTGGAATAGTTGTGGGAATCACATAAAATATCATAAATGAAAGGATCTTGTTCTTTGTAGACTCACATGCACTCAACAAATGCCTGCCATATGCTAAGTGTTGTTCTAGGGACTGGGGACAATTCAGTGGGTAAGATGGATACAATTCCTGCACTTATGTGGAGATTACATTCTAGTGGGAGAGACGGACAATTTAGGAGTCACACATATTTTAAATGGTAACAGTATAAGAGACAGGTACATGGTGCCTTGAGAGCAAACAGCAGGGGGATCTGACCTAGTCAGGGAGGCCAGAGAAAGCTTCCCTGAGGAAGCAACAACTGGGCTGAGATCTGAAGGGTGTGTAGGAGTCAGCAAGGCAGAGGTGGGTAGGAAAAGCTTTCCCAACAGGGGGAATAGGCCGCGTGATGCGAGAGATCATGGGACTGACAAAAGACTGTCCTGGCTGCTGCAGAGAAAGCAAAGGGAGCATGTTGTGAGAGGATGTTGGAAAAGTAGGAAGGGCCAGACCCTGCAGGTCTTGTTGGACAAGTGAAGGCATTTTATCCTAAGAACATCAATAAACGAATGAAGAGTTTTAAGCAGAGAAGTGACATGATGAGATTTGCATTTTCAAGTGACCATTTGGATTGGAGCGGGGTAAGAACGGAAGCAGGGAGACCAGTTAGGAGAAGACGTGCAGGCATGCAGGCAGGAGATGGTGTTCTCAGGAACAGTTGGATTCATTAGCAGTGCTTTCTGCTGCAAATACTACGGGAAATCTGGCCAACAGTGGTTTAAATAAAGAGCGCATTCCTTATCATATGTAGACCTGGAGTAAAGCAACTGTTCACGTTGGTTCCATGGCCCGATGATGTCAGAACTGACATCTCTGCAGTTCTCTAGGCCTCTTGTGGTGGCAAGATAGCAGCCCTAGCTCTGGCCATCATGGTTGTAGTCAAGCCAAAAATAAGGGGAGGAAAGATGGCACTAGCAATTCCTACCCCTTTGATCACAAAGGCAAAGTCTTTCCCAGAAACCCTCGTTATGCTTCCATGTATATATCATTAACCAAAATGGAATCATGTGGCCTCTAGTTACAAAGGGGGCCGAGATAAGGACAAGGAGGCTGGGAATGAGTTTTAGCAAGTCAGCCAACAGTGATATGGTGGATATGGAATAAATGGGCACATCTGTTTTTTTTTTTTTTAGGAAGCAAAATCCATAGGGCATGGTGATGGACTGAATTATCAGTCTCTTCCTCACTTGTTTTTCCCTCCCATTGATTTTGTTTAGTAACGGAGTGAAGGCGGGTGATGTAGGGGGAAGAATGTGATCATAAAGCATAATATATAGAGGAAGCCAGTTGTTAATTAAATATTTTCTTTAGAAAATCCATAAATTGGATATCTCCTGCTCCCAGTAATTTGGATTTTGATTATACTGTTTACTATTTGGACACTGGGGATTTTGTAAATCCAAAGAAAGGCTTCTCATGAGGGATTACACTGTATTAATCTTTTAGAGTTTGTAAGAGTGATTTTATTATTTGATACCCATTGAAATCCTGGGAGATAGGTGAGCAGGTATCCTGAGGCTTAGAGAGGGTAGGCCGCCTCTGGTACGTCAGGTGTCACATATGTTCTGGTCTCAGGACCTGTGCTTTTTCACTATACAGGCCTGCCCTGTAGGATCTGGGTAAAGGAGTTGAGGGGTGATCTGTCTGGAGAGCAGCAATTATAGGGCCCATCTTCTCCAAGACAAGAGCAAGGAGAATGTGGATTGATGCCAGAGGGGCTGAAGTTTCATAGGATCTTGATGAAAGCTGAGCAGCTTGCCAGCAGCACCTGCGTGAAGCAGGAGACAGAGAGGCACCTGGGAATGTCCACCCCTGGGAAGTTCCATGAGGCCCTAGCTTGATGTCGCCACACACAGAGCAAATGGGGCGGTCTGGGCTTCTGCCAAAGTGGCCTTTTGTGCCGTGAGTCTCAGATACAGGTCTTGCCTGGGGCAGGAAGAGGAAAGAGAATGACATGGATGAAAGACCAGGCTGTCTTTCCATCTTCTTTCCAAGGCAGAGAGATGCTTCCAAGTGCTTTTTCAACAACTACTTGAGAGGCCGTCTTGACCTGAAATTCCCTCTGTTTCCCCAAAGAAGGGCAATGGAGGAGAATTGTCATCCGGAGCCAGGCAGTTGGTATCCGTGAGGTCACCCCAGTCTCCCTTTAGGCAGTGTAACCAACAGCTTCTACAGTCCAGGCTCCAGGGTGGGCCAGGGGCTGGGTGTGTCTCACCCTGTCCTCTATGGAAGATTCTTAGGAAACCACAGTCTTCTTCATTGTCTCACATCCTTCAGGGTCAGGAAGTTCTTCCTGATGTCTGACTGTGCCTTTTCCACTACTATTAATCATGCTTGCAAAGCTAGCTCTTCTTCCTGATGTCCCTGTGTCTAATAATGGCATCATTAGTCTTCCAGTCACGGCTGCTGCAAACTTCAGGATCGTCTTACTTTCTGATTTTCTCTCTCCTATTCCCACTATTTGCCATTCCCTGTCTGCCAGAACTCTCTGAGCTTACCCCTTAGAATTTCCTATTTGCACACCTCTTCTCCCTGTGCTTGCTGTTTCCTCCACTGGGTAGGTTCTCTTCCCCATCACCTATGTGTATGGGACACACAGACATCTTGTACTCCATCACAAACACCCTCTCCTCTGAGAAGTCTTCCTTGACTGCCCTCTATTGAATCTGGTCCCATCCTCATCTGAAGTCGCCTAACATTTTGGTACCTCTTTACAGCACAGTCATTTGTTCGTCTACTTAGTGAATGTTTATTAAGGACTGGCTCTGGGCAAAGCCCTGAGTTAGGTGCTGGAGATGCAGAGATGAATAGGACTTGGTTCCTATCCTGAAGAAGACCACATTCTAAGTGGGGAGACAGAAACCGAAACAGACATTTTCAATGCAGTGTGAAGGCTGCTTTCATGGGGACACCCAGGGTGTTATAAAAGCCTGATAAAGAGCATAACCTAGAATAAGAGCACAGAAAGTCTTTAAGGGAAGGTGGGGCTTAATATGAGTAAGTGTTAGCCAGGGGGAGGGCTTTGAGGTGGATGAGAGGAAATTCTAGGAGGAGGGTACAGTTTGTGCAAAAATAAAGTGGCCTGAAATACCTCTGTCACGTGAGAGGTTGTTCCCCTGTTAGACTATAAACCCCTCGAGGACAGGGACCACTCTTAAATCACCTCTATACACTTCTCACTCTCTTGCTTATGGTAGCTGTTCTACAAATGTTTGTGGAATGGAATCATATTTGAGGGCAATGGAAAAAAAAAAAAAAAATGCAGTGGCTCAGCACCATGGACAGATCCCACAGACACCTGCAGTTGGAGGTAGTCCAACCTGTAAGCTCATTTGCATGTATTTGAATAATGAAGCCAACCTCATTTCCCTGGGGGTTCAAAGGCTCTGCATCATGGCCGATCCAATCAGTCCTGGCTTGGGGGGGTTGGGAAGGGAAACTGTCAGGGCCAGAGACCAGTCCTCTGAGGACTGTGGGAAAACGTCGCTCCCCTTTTGCTTACCATCCTTTTCTTTTCCATCAGGAGCCAGTGGTCCTGAGCCTTCTGAAGTTAGGATTCTGCCTGGTGGTGGGGATCCTGACATCAAGGATGGGACACCCTGGATGGTGAGTGATAGAAGAGTCTGGGAGCGGGGATTAGACTCAGGTTCTCATGCCAGAATAATGGGTTTGAATCTTGATTCAAAGTGACTCATCCACTTACTGGCTGTGTGACCTCACCATTTTGAGCTCAATTTTCTCATGGGTAAGTGTGGATAATATCTGCATTACAAGATTTCAGTAAGATTAGAGAGTATCAGGTATGCACAATACCTGGTATATAGCAAGTACTTGGGAAATAGTAGGAGATGAGAGATGGGCAGGATCTGAAGAAAGGTGGGTGTGGGGAGGTGGTGGTAGGGAGAAAGAGAATGAGTCTCGGAGGTGCCGCTGTCTGGAGCCTTTGAGGCTGTCATCCCTCCTAGTCAGCAGATGGCCCAGGAGCCTGGTCGAGGATGAGGGAGGGCACCGTCTGCCAGCTCCTCTGTCCCTGTCCCTCCTGCTGTCACTCCCTCCTGCCGTAGCTCCTATCCTGGCAGCTCCTGGAGTCCTGATTGGAGGCAGCTCTTGCTGAGAGCTGACCTCTCTGTCCTGTAGCCTTGGCAAGCCTGGGATGGAGGCCAGGAGCACTGGTTCCTGAGTTTTTTCTCCATCGCTTTCCTGTCTTGCATTCCCTCTGTTCCTGGGAGGAGGAACTCCTGGGTTCCAATCCCAGTTTAGGATTCAGATGCTACTTTGTGTAGCTGCTGTTCTTCTTCACGGATTTTCCTCCTTCATGATTCCCCTCCAGTGGAATGGGAGTGGAGGGTGGGGGGTAAAAGGCAAAAGGGGTAATTTCATGGGGGAAATATTTGGAACCCAGAAGAGGAAGGAGGAAGAGTCATCTCAGATTCTCCTTATTTCAGTCCACAGGGGAGGGAGAAGGAGCCTGCGGCCAGATGGAATGCACAGGGTGTGGAAGGAAGGGGAGGGATTGTTCTATGGGATGGTGCTGGATATGTAGATTTGGGTCCAGTGTTCTCTTTGTTCACAGCAGCTGGGAGCTGTGACCCTGAGGCCTGGCTCTTGCAACAGTGGGGTGTAGGGCAGGGTTGGGGTAGAGATGTGGCTGTGGATCTATTTGCCTAATGCCTGCTTGTTAAAAGCTAGTTCACCTGAAGACTGGTTCCTTTGAATATTTTATGTCTCCCTGGGTATTCTTTTGTTTTTGGTAATCTAAGGATATACACACACACACAAACACACATCCCAAAGTATATCTATATATTTACAAATAAATGTGTATCTATGTATATATGTAAATATTTCTATGTCTATATAAATATATATGCATTTATAAATATTTATTAATATACATTTACAAGTATAAAAACAAACAAATATATGTATATATACAAATTTAGAGGCCAAGTCTTGCTCTGTTGCCTGGACTGGAGTGCAGTGGTATAATGGTATAATACAATCATAGTTCACTGCAGCTTTGAGCTCTTGTGCTCAAGAAATGATCCTGCTGTCTTGCACTCCCAAAGTGCTAGAAGTACAGGTGTGAACCACTGTGCCCAGTCTCTAAGGACATTTAAAAACCCATTTGACTGAGGGAATATCCTCCTGTGAATAAGTATTTATTGGATTTGCAGCATTCGTTGAATGATGGGATTACTTTGTGCCCTTGAGTGTCTATCTGTCTGTTATGACTGTTTAAAGGAGTTTTCAGTCCATTTGTGAGAGGATAGTAAAATTAATCATAATAAATTGATATGTATTACCTAAAGGGATACAAGGGTGCCTAATAAAAGGTGGTTTTAGGTGAAGAGGGCTGTTCAATTCAAATACCTTTTCTCCCTATTTTTCCAGGAGGTTCCTGGGGCCTGGCCCCCAAGACTATGAAGAGCCTTTGCTGAGGCCATGAGGGGTTACCATGGCGACCGAGGCAGCCATCCCCGCCCAGCCCGCTTTGCTGACCAGCAGCATATGGACGTGGGCCCAGCTGCCAGGGCCCCATACCTGCTGGGCTCCAGGGAGGCCTTCTCCACTGAGCCCCGCTTCTGTGCCCCGAGAGCTGGCCTGGGACACATTTCTCCTGAAGGGCCCCTGAGCCTGAGTGAGGGGCCGTCGGTAGGCCCTGAGGGAGGGCCAGGGGGGGCCGGGGTTGGGGGGGGTAGCAGCACCTTCCCCAGGATGTACCCTGGCCAGAGCCCCTTCGACACCTGTGAAGACTGTGTGGGCCACCCACAGGGCAAGGGTGCCCCCCGCCTGCCTCCTACACTCCTGGATCAGTTTGAAAAGCAGTTGCCAGTTCAACAAGATGGCTTCCACACACTACCATACCAGCGAGGGCCAGCAGGGGCAGGGCCCGGGCCAGCGCCAGGGACTGGCACTGCCCCAGAGCCCCGCAGCGAGAGCCCTAGCCGCATCCGGCACCTGGTTCATTCTGTGCAGAAGCTCTTTGCCAAGTCCCACTCTCTGGAGGCGCCGGGGAAGCGGGACTATAATGGGCCCAAGGCTGAGGGAAGAGGTGGCTCTGGAGGAGACAGCTACCCTGGCCCAGGCTCCGGAGGCCCCCACACCTCCCACCACCACCATCACCACCACCATCACCACCACCACCAGTCCCGGCACGGCAAGAGGAGCAAGAGCAAGGACCGCAAGGGGGATGGGCGGCATCAGGCCAAGTCCACAGGCTGGTGGAGCTCCGATGACAACTTGGACAGTGATAGCGGCTTCCTGGCGGGTGGCAGGCCCCCTGGGGAGCCTGGTGGTCCCTTCTGCCTGGAGGGTCCAGATGGGTCCTACCGGGACTTGAGCTTCAAGGGGCGCTCGGGCGGGTCGGAAGGCCGCTGCCTTGCCTGCACTGGCATGTCCATGTCACTGGATGGACAGTCGGTCAAGCGAAGTGCCTGGCATACCATGATGGTCAGCCAGGGCCGGGATGGATACCCAGGGGCCGGGCCAGGCAAGGGGCTCCTGGGTCCGGAGACCAAGGCCAAAGCCAGGACTTATCACTATCTGCAGGTGAGGCTTTTTGGGGGTTGGGGAACAGGGTCCTCAGCCTTCACTGGTCTTGTCAACCAGGGAGCAGTGGAAAGTGTTGGGTGAGAGCCAGCTGTCCCTGTGATGGAGGGCCTGGATGCTGTGATGGAGGGCCTCTGCCCTGCCCCACTGGGTCACTCTGAGCTCCTTTGGGGCTTCACTTTCCCTCTTTGTGCAACGAAGGGCCCTTCTGTTCTAATGATGTGTCAGTCCCTGGAGACTTCCCCTTGACCTACTGTTTTGGACAGGCTGTGCTGATCTCTGTCTTAGGAGGTTGAAGGCATAATGAAGTTGAGGACAGGCAGTGGACAGGATACTGAGGTGCACCTTAGCTGTGGCTGCTCTTAAGATTGAAGGTCAGCAGTTGGAAAGCAGTTCTCCTGCCCCAAAGCCTTCTCCAGACCTCTTTTCTGCTATAATCCGGGTGGCCCACATGTTTGAATATGAAGATCAGTTATTTCCAGAATGTGCCTCTGCTGAAGTTTGTCATTCCGGGGTACCTGTGGTGGGACAGCCAAAGCTGTCGAGGGGTCCTGGGAGTTTCATGTGTCTCATGTGTTTTCCTAGGTTAGGGGACAAACTGGATTTCAGCCCTGATACAATTCAGGCAGGGCCTCCTGGGAGTGGATGGTGCAGGTGATAGCTGGCATGCTGTTCTCATCTTGTCTTGCCATCTCTATGGTCTCCGCAGGTGAGGCCAGGAGCTCTGATTCCTACTTTTTATGGAGCCTTCACCCCAGCCTCATCTAGCCCACATCGTTTTCTTAAGTCATGCCATTATTTTAGGAGAAAAAGTCAATATAAATTCTGGAGGTTCAGTGTATTTCTGCATTCCACATAGTTGATACAGATCTATTTATTCAATGAGCATTTCCTGGGTGCTGTGGATACAAAGATGAAGATACAGATGCTGCTTGTGAGGAGCTCACAGTGTACAGTGGGAATAGACAAGGAAGCAGATAGAATATAGCGTGATGAGGCTGTGATAGGAGAGAGCCCTGGGCTTCTTGGGAACACAGAGGAGACACCTCACCGACCTGGGTGAGGAATGTCCCCTGAGCTGAATCTTGGTGGAGGAGTTGCAGTTGTTGAGTGCCGACTAAAGGTATTCTGGGAAGAGACTATACAGCATGTTCAAAGGTGTGGAGAACAGAGTCTGCATGTGTCTTTGTGGGACATTGGCCTTGCTAGGTAAGTTGTGCACAAGTTAGGGCTCTCCTGGAGAACTCATGAAGGCCCAAGGGAGCACATAGGGCCACAGAGCAAATAAGAAGGGACTTCTGGATTCAGGAATTCTGGATTGGCCTGGTTTGCCCCCTCCCTGGGTAGGGAGGTGCTCTAAGCTGGGAACTGAAGGGTCCAGGGAGGGAACACCCATCCTTTCTCCCCCATAGCCGACTCCTTGCCATCCCTGAAGACTCGCTGCCATTTCGCTGCTCCCTGCTGCTTCTCCAGGGCTGCCCTGACCTCCCTGGGGGCTTCCTTTTTAACATGCACCTCACAGTGTCCTGCAGAGGAGTGAGGAGCTCTGCAGTGGCTAGAGTGGGAACCCTGCAGTGTGGCCTTCCCATCTGCTGGCCTGCCTCTCTCCACCTGCCTGCTGCTCTCTGTAGAGAATGGGGAAGGGGAATGATCCCTCCGGTCTGGAGTTCCAGGGTATCTGAGGACTGGGATGTCTGAGCCCATGTGGGGAAGAACCAAGGAGCTACAGGGACCCTCCAGAAAGCCTCGTGCTCCCCGGTAGAAAAGCAGGGGAGACTGGCCACATGCGGCCAGGTGTCTTTGTTGGACTCCCAATCTGATTGTTGAAGCCCTGTTTCTCCCACTGGATACCAGCTTTGTCTTAAGCCTCTTCCAGAATCCCTCTGTCCACTCTGAGCCCCTGTTTCTTTATGGAGCCTCATCTCTTTGTTTTCCATCTTCCGATTGAGCCCCAGCCCCTCAAAGAGGCCTCCTCCTCCCCGTGGGTTCCTTCTCATCCCCAGAGTCTCCACCTTTCCCTGAGCCCTATGCAGTCTCTGAGGTGTTACCCCTTTTGGAGCTCCCATCCCTACCCCATTTAACCTGTTCTTTACAACAAGGGTTTTAAATCCTCCCTACCTCCTCCAGTCCTCTCCCCCACGTCTTCACTTACACCTCATTTTCCGAAGTGTAGGCTGACATCACGGACTCCCTCAGCTTCCTGACAGCATCTCTCTAGACATATCCAGATTCCCAGCCACCCGCATCCCCTTCTTTGGCTCATAGGAAAAGCTGGGACCACCCATCCCAGGCTGATCCTTCCTCCAGGGCTTGAGCCCATCTCCTCATGACCCCCTCCATCCCTGAACTGTTCTCCTCCCTTCTGAGGTTTAAAGACTATTTTTACTAGCTCTTTCTGTCATCCTGATAACATGTCCAAAGTCGCTTGCATCCTAAAAAATATTTCTGCAGCTCCATCCCACCTTCCATGTCCTTCATAATCAAGTTCTTAGAGCATAGACACCTCTTCTTCACTTCCCTTCAATTCTTCCCTCACTGTGGTCTGATTTCCACACTCCCTGTCATTGACATGCCCTGGCAGTGGCCACAGATGATCTCTTGAGAGCTGTCTTCAAAAGGTACTTTTTGGTGCCTATAATAATTGTTACCATTTATTGAGCACTTTCTATGTCCTGGAAACTCTCTATTGTCTCATTTATCTTTGCCACCAACCCTCCGATGTAGGCATAAGTATTACGACCAACTCGCAGACAAGGAAACTGACACTTAGAGGTTAATCCGTTTTCCTTAAGTTCACCTATCCAGCAAGTGATGGGGCCAGAATTGCACATGAATCTTCTAACTCCCGAGCCTGAGTTACTAACCTCTGAACGCACTGTGGCATTTGACATAATCGACTCCCTTTATTCTTGAAATGTCTCCTGTTTCTATGACATGGCATTTTCCTGACTTCCCTCCTACCCCTCTGCCCACTCCTTCTCAGGTGACTTCACAGGCTCCTCTTCCTTTCTTCACAGTCCCTTTTTAAATGTCAGTGGATCTCTGCTCATCTCTCTTCTTCTCTCCCCTGGGCTGTCTCATTCACTGCTATGGATTCAGCTGCCACCCATGACTCCCACATGTCCGCCTCCAACCCCGATCTCCCCACTGAATCCCAGAACCAAACATCCAACCACCTGCTCAACAGTTCTATGCCAAGCTCAAGGTGCTCAACCCCGACCCTACCACCTTTTCCCAGACTTGTTTCTCTGGGGTTCTATGGCTCAGTGAGCGGCAGCACCCTCCTCCAGGTCCTCAGCCAGCAGCCTGGCAGTCATCCTCGACTCCTCCCGCCCCCTCATCCCCCACGTCTAATCAGGCTCACTGATGCTCCTTAACACCTCTCATTTCCATCTCCTTCTCTTCCCCCTCATTGTCATTGTCTTAATTTAGGCCTCATCATCTCTTGCCTGGATAACAGCGTCAGCCTCCTAATTGGTCGTCCTCTCGCCACTTGAGCCTCTGCCCTGCTCCTGGCCCTCCACAATCCAGCCTCTGTTTGGACTGTGGGAGAGCTCTTTCTGCAACACAAATCTGATGTCACTCCCCTGCATGAAGCCCTCTGTGGCTCCCCACAGCGGGGAAGGAGAGAGGATTTGGAATGTAAGCAGGTTGAAAGAATGAAGGAAAAGGAGGGGTAGGAGGTTGACTGAGGTCAGGTGATGCCTGACTGCCGGGCATGGAATTGACACAGGTCACTTTGGCCTCTGATCATCAACCGCTTGATGCCTGGCATGTCACTCCCTCAGACTCTCTAGGTGGCCCTTAATTAAGTGCAGAAGGTCTGTGGAGGATGACGAGGTGTCTCTTGTAAGGGAGGGGGACAGCCTGAGACCCTCCCCTTCTGCCTCTGCATGTACCTGAGTGTGCCTGTTCAAGCCAGGGCAGAGCACCTCCTACTGGCAGTGGGGAAAGAGTCCTGGCCGCTAGATTTACTAGGGTCAAGTCTGAGAGACAGAGGCCCCTGTTCCTGCAGGTGCCGCAAGATGACTGGGGGGGTTACCCCACTGGTGGCAAGGATGGGGAGATCCCCTGCCGCAGGATGCGGAGCGGCAGCTACATCAAAGCCATGGGGGATGAGGAGAGTGGAGACTCAGACGGCAGCCCCAAGACATCTCCCAAAGCAGTCGCCCGACGCTTCACCACCCGTCGCTCCTCCAGCGTGGACCAGGCCAGGATCAAGTAAGGACAGGGAGGGCCGAGGGGTGCGGGGTCGGGAGGCTGATGCTGGATTCCTGCGGGAGATGTGTGTAGAGTGGGTGAAAGTCAGGTAGTCCTGCTTAGGATTCAACTGGGGTGTCTCACTCTGGTCCACTTAAAGGGAGGGTCTTGGTGGGAGTCCTTCTCTGGTGCCTCTTTGGGAGTCTCTTTACCCAGGGTCTCCTAAGGGATCTCTCTTTGGGGGTTCTGAGGAATAGGACTTGCTCAGGGGCCCCAGTGCTATTGTCTCCCCTCCCCCACCTCCTAGCAGTCCACTGTTCTGACTCTGGAATTTTGCCCTTCCCAGCTGCTGTGTCCCACCCCGGATCCACCCCCGGAGCTCCATCCCTGGCTACAGCCGTTCCCTCACCACTGGACAGGTAGGGAGAGGCCCAGTGTGCCTGGAGGAAAGAGTGAAAAGGGGATTCAATCCCATGCTCAGCTTAGGACTTAAAATCAGAGGGTCTGCCAGTGGAGAGAGCTCAGGCCTGGCTCTGGGGAAACTGGGAAACCTGCCTTAGGACTCCTGGAGCGGACTCAGGCTGGGAGTCTCAGAGAATCACAGCCTTAAAACCCACCAAGTGTCCTCAAAGTGATGAGCTTGTAAGGGCAACTCCAGTGCCCTGGGGCTCTCCACAGGCCCGATTGCTTCTTCCCTGCCCCCATGTAAAAGGTAGGATTGATTTGTACAGACAGGGCACAGGCCAAGCTGCAGTCTCAGACATGATCTGGGCCTGAATTCTGCCACCCTGCCCCTCTGTCCTGAGGAACCGCAAGCAAGAGACCTTACTTTTCAACACCTCTGTTTCTCGTCTTTAAAATGGCAATAGTAGGGACAGTTATTTTGCAGGGGTTTTGTGAGAGTTCCGTGAGAAAATGCATGCAAACACAAGGTACTTGGCCCGAAAATGGCATCTGAGAAATGTGAGTTCCATATCTAAGTACAGACTTTCCCTTTAATTAGACGGAAGCAGCGCCGTTTAGTAATTAAACACACGAAGTGGGGTTTGAATTCCAGCTTGGCTACTTACCAGCTGAGTGACCTGGGGCAAGTTACTTGACTTTTCTTGAGCCCCACTTTCCCTTTTTAAAAATAGGCATCATAATAGTGTTCTTGGCACATAGCCAGCATTCAATAAAGGTTAGCTATTTTTACTGTATGCTGGGGAAAAAATGCAATGCAAAAGACCATCCACGTTGGCTCCCATTGTTCGCTGCTGCAGTCTCTCAGTATTCCTCTTCCATTGCCTGAACCAGGGAATCTGATTGGCACAGCTCTCTTTTTACATCAGACCAGCCTATGTTGTTAAACCCACGAGTTAAATGCTTAGCCCTCATTTTACCTGGCCCATCAGTCACATGTAACACAGTTGAAGACTCCCTCCTTCCTGAAAGACTGTACTTGGTTGGCTTGGAGGACACCACGCCCTCTACTTTCTCCTGGATTCTCTCCCTGGCTGCTTATCCTCACTCTGTGTCTTGGGTGCCTCTGCAACTCCCCAGGATGTGAACACTGGAGTTTTCTAGAGCTCAGTCCCTGGACTTCTCTCTATACCTACTCCTTCGGTGATCTTGTCCGGGCTCATGGCTGAGAGCCTGATGACTACGAAATGTATATCTCCAGCCCAAACTCTCCCGTAAATGCCAGGCATATATGTCTAACGGTGCATTGAAATCTCATTTGGATGTTTAGTAGACATCTCAAACTTAAGATGTCCAAAGCTAAACTGCTGATACACACACCCTCCACAATCCCCTCCCGTCCCTCGCTGCCGCAGTTGCTGCTCTATCCTCTGAATTCTCCATTTCAGATGACAACTTTATCCTTCTAGAAGCTCTGGTTTAAAAGCCTGAAGTCAGTTTGACCACTCTCTCACAACTCACCTCCAATCCTTCAGCTAATCCTGCTGGTCCCACTTTTAAAATATATCCAGGATCCAACCGCTTCTCACCACCTCCACTGCCACTGGTTCTTCCAGGCACCATGTCCTTTTGTCTGGATGATGGCACTGCCTTCTAGTTGGTCTCCTGTATTTGCTCTTGCTCCACTTCATCCTCTCTCATTACAGCCCGCATGATCTTTAAAAACTATAATCACACTCACTCACTCTTCTGCTCAAAACCCTCACCTTGCTCAGAGTAAACTCAGGAACCTAACCATGGCTTTCAAGGCCTGCATGACCTGGTGACCTCGCTGGAGTGGAGCTGCCTCTGAGTTCCTCCTCTAACGCTGTTCCCCTCCCTCCCACTCCAGCCACACTAGACTCCCTAGGGCCTTTGCATTTGCCACTACCTTTGCCTGGGTGTCACCTTCCCAGACACTCCCATGGATCACTTCCTCACTACTTTCAGGTCTTTTCCCAAAGGCTCTAAAATTTTAATTTAATGCCCCCCTTCCAACATTTCCTATTCCCCTTCCCTGTGCTGTCATTGTTGAGGCCTTCTCGGCCTTCTTCCTCCTGCTCTTTTTCCTTCTTCTTAGCACTTTGCACTATCTAATATCACATATACTTGACATATTTAGCCTGGAGGTATGGCTTCTTATTCTTGCTTTATAGAAGATGAAATAAGTTTAAAGCACTAGAGATGTCACCCTATTATGTCTCATAATACTTTTTTTCCCCTTAAGTCTATTTTTTTTTGTTTAGTATTTGCCTAGAACACCTTTTTCAATCTTTTACTTTAAAGTTTTTTGTCTATGTCTCAGGTATATTTTTTGAAAATAATTATAGCTACATTTTACCTATATCCATTCTGATAATTGCTTGAGAGTTTAGTACATTTATATTTATTGTGATTACTGATAATCTGTGATTACCCCTTGGCCTAAACCTAGGGTACTGTGATGACCCTGGCCCTAACCCTTGGATTTATTTCTATCATCTTATTTTGTGACTTCTATTTATCTTGCCTTCGGGCTGATGCTTTTCTGTTCCTTTGCTGCCTCCTTTTGGTTTGAGTTTTCTTTGTTCTTCTCCCCACCAAATTCCATACTGTTTACTAGTTATATATCCTATTTTATTCTTTGTGGTTACCCTTATAATTTTCATATGCATATTTGACTTAATGACTGAAGCTGACAGTTTTTTCTGTACTCCTCCTGAACAATGCAGAGACCCTAGGACATTTTTTTTTTTTGTGACGGAGTCTGGCTCTGTTGCCCAGGTCAGAGTACAGTGGCTAGATTTCTGCTCACTGCAACCTCCGCCTCCCAGGTTCAAGCGATTCTCCTGCCTCAGCCTCCCGAATAACTGCACCACTACACCTGGCTAATTGTTTTGTATTTTTAGTGGAGACAGGTTTCACTATGTTGGCCAGGCTGGTTCCAAACTCCTGACGTCAGGTGATCCACCTGCCTTGGCCTCCCAAAGTGCTGGGATTACAGACATGAGCCACCATACCTGGCTGACATTTTGATTTTGATGACCTCTTCCCTTCTTGTTCTTCTTTTTTTTGGCAACAAAAATTTTTTTTCTCACAATTCTGGAGGCTAGAAATCTGATCAAGCTGTCAGCTGGAGTGGTTTCTACCATTCAGTGATTTGTATTTTTATACTTTTTATGTTGCTGTTTGGAGAAAAAAACATTTTAAATTTGATGGTGCATAATTCATCAATTTTTCTCTTCTTGATTGTGCTTTGGTGCAAAATTTAAGAAATCTTTGTCTAATGCAAGATCACAAAAAATTACTCTAATGTTTCTACTAAGCATTTTGTAGTTTAACATGTATATTTAGATGTATGACCCACTTTGAGTAGTGTGTGTGTGTGTGTGTGTGTGTGTGTGTGTGTGTGTGTGTGTGAGATTCGAGTTAGGGGTGCAGCTTTATCTTTTGGAATGTGGATATCCAATTTTCCCAGCATCATTTGTTGAAAAGGCTTTTCTTTCCTCATTGAAATTTCTTGGCCCCTTTTTCAAAATCAATTTACTGTAAATGCATGTGTTTATTAATGAACCTTAAAACTTATTCCATTGGTCTGTATGAACCTATCTTTATGCTATTACAACATGCTTTGATTGCTGTAACTGTGTAGTAAGTGTTGATTTTGGTAAGTTGAAATTATATGATTTTGTTACTCCTTTTAAAGATTGCTTTGTGTTTTGTGTTTCCTTTGCATACACACATGATTTTTGGGTAGGCTTGTTGATTTCTATAAGAAAATATAGTTGGGAATTTGAAGGGATTGCCCTGAATGTATAGATGGGGTATTGTATTCTTAACAATATTAAGTGTTATTGTCCTTGAATATTGGATGTATTTCCATTCATTAAGTTCTTCTTTGGTTTCTTTCAGTATTTATTTTATTTTTATTGTTATTATTTTAATTTTTTTTTTTTGAGATAGAGTCTCGCTTTGTCGCCCAGGCTGGAGTGCAGTGGCATGATCTCAGCTCACTGCAAGCTCTGCCTCCCGGGTTCACAACATTCTCCTGCCTCAGCCTCCTGAGTAGCTGGCACTACAGGTGCCCGCCACAACACCTGGCTAATTTTTTTTTTTTGTATTTTTAGTAGAGACGGGGTTTCACTGTGCTAGCTAGGATGGTCTCGATCTCCTGACCTCGTGATCCGCCCGCCTTGGCCTCCCAAAGTGCTGGGTTTACAGGCGTGAGCCACCATGCCTGGCCTATTTTACTTTTAATTTTTATTATACATTGACAAATTGTAGGTGTATATATTTATGGGGTACAAAGTAATGTTATGATTTATGAATACAATGTGGAATAATTAAATCAAGTGAATTGACATGCCCATCACCTCAAATACTTAAGTGATCTTAGGACACTTTAATTTCCTTGACTTCTTCCCTTCTTATGTGGACTTATTGCCCAGTATTTTAGTTCTACTTTTTAACCTGTCAAATTAGTCTCCATTATTATTGTTACTTTTTATATTGTTAGCTCTTGATTATATATACTCACATCTCTACCTTTTTTACTCCTCACTTTACCCCCTTACATCTCATTGTTTCCTCCTATATTCTTGGTAATTTTTTCAGTGAATATCTGTTAGTAGCAAACTTGAACTTTAACAAAAAATATATTTTACCCATACTGTTTGATACAGTTTAGCTTATTGTGGGAATTCTAGCTTAACATTTATTTTCTCTCAGTGTTTTGAAGATATTCTTTTGTCATCTGTCTGTTGTTGCCGTTAAGGAGTCTGCTATCAACCCGATTGTCTTTGTAGGTAGTTTTAATTTCTCTCAGGTTGCTGTTGAGATCTTGCTTTGATTTTATCGTTCTGCAGTTTCACTATGATATGTTCATGTGTGTGCTCCATAGATCTGTGGATTCATGTTTTTCTTCAATTCTGGAAAATTCTCTCATGTTATAATTTGCATAGTATATCTTTTCCCCATTCTTTTACTTTCAACTGTTTGTGTTTCAGATTTAAGGTATGTCTCTTGTACATGGCATCTAATGGTTTTTTTTTTTTCGCTTTATCTTATCACTATGCGTTTTGAATGAATGTTTTGTCCATTCATGTTTTATTTTATTTATTTAATTTGTTTTTGAGGCAGGGTTTTCTCTGTCACCTAAGCTACAATGTAGTGGTGTGAACATGACTCACTGCAGCCTTGACCTCCCAGGCTCAATCAATCCTCCCACCTCAGTTCCCCAAGTAGCTGGGACTAGAGACACATACCACCATGCCCAGCTAATTTTGTATTTCTTGTAGAGATGGGACTTCACTATGTTGCCCAGGCTGGTCTCAAAACTTCAAGGGACCCACCCACCTTGGCTTCCCAATTTTCTGGGATTACAGGCATGAACCTGAAAGCCAGGCCTTCACATCTTAATGTGGTTATTGATGTGGTTGGATTGTCTCATATTATTTTTTTATCCTCTGTTCCTTCTTTACTGTCTTCTTTTGTATTAAATCAATAAATATTTTAGTGTACCATTTACATTTATTTGTTAATTTTTTACTATACAATTTGAGTTACTTTCTTAGTGATTGCACTAGGAATTATAATGTATATCCTAGCTTATCAAAATATAATTACAGTAAAATATAGAAGCATTGCTCTAATATAACTCATTTTCCCCCTTTGTGCTTTTACTGTCATATATTACCTATATATGTTTTAAACCTAACACTTGTTATAAACAAACATTGGTATTATAATAAGTGTTTTGTGTAATCTTATGTCTTTTAAAGAGGTTAAGAGAGGAAGTGAGGAAAATATATTTATAGAGGCTCTTGTATTTACTCACATATTTACCATTTCTGGTGCTCTTTATTTCTTCTTCTGTATTTGAGTTACCATTGGGTGTTACTTTACTTTCCTTTTAGCCTGAAGGACTTCCATTAGTGCTTCTCATAATAAAAGTCTCTTGGCAATAAATTATTCAGTCTACAATTATTCAGTAACATCTGGAAATGTTATTTTTACTTCATCTTGGAAGAATAGTTTTGCTGGATATAGAATTCCTGGCTGACAGTTATTTTTCTTTCAGCGCTTTGAATATACCATTCCACTGCCTTCTGGTGTTCATTGTTTTTGATGAAAAGTGAGTTGCTTCCCTCTATGTGATGAATTGTTCTTCTTGTGCGGCTTCTAAGATTTTCTCTGTTTTCAGCTTTCAACATTTTGACTATAATTTGTGTGAATATGGCTCTCTTAGCGTTTAGCCTACTTTAGGTTCATTGGGCTTCTTTGATCTCTAATGTTTTTTGTTTTTTAATTAAATTTGGTAGCTAGGCACAGTAGTGGGCACCTGTAGCCCTAGCCCCTTGGGAAGTGGGGGTAGGATTGCTTCAGCCCAAGAGTTTGACCTGTAGTGCACTATGATTGTTATGATTGTGCCTGTGAATAGCCACTGCACTCAAGCCTGGGCAACATAGTGAGACCTCATCTCCAAAAAAAAAAAAAACCAAAAAAAAAAAACAAGAACAAAAACAAAAGGAAAGTTTTTGGCTACTGTCTCTCCAAATATCTTTTCTGCCCTATCTCTTCCTTTTTCTCTTTTTTCTCCTCCTCCTTCTGGAACTCCCATTGCATGTATGGTGATATGCTTGATGTTGTCCCATAGGCCTCTGAGGTTGTGTTCATTTCTGTTTAATATTTTTTCTCTCCATTATTCATACTGGATAATTTATACAGATCCATCTTCATGTTTACTGATCATTTATTATGTTGACCCCCTCTACTGAATTTTTAATTTGTTACTATACTCTTCAGCTCCAGAATTTCAATTTGTTCCTTTTTTAATCTCTCTCTCTTTGTTGTGATTTGTATTCATGAAGTCATTGTTGTCATGCTTTCCTTTAAATCTTTAAACATGGTTTCCTTTAATTCTTTGATATATTCATAATAGCTGCTTTGTAGTCTTTGTCTGATAAATCCAACATTTGGGGATATGCATACCTTCTTGTTTATTTGCATGTCTCATAATTTTTTGTTAAATACTGAACATTTTAGCTAATATATTGTAGCAATTCTAGATTCTTATGTTTTCCTCTTGAAGATTGTTATTGCTTTATTTGTTTGTTAATCTGAATGAAATCTGTGAAATCTGTCTTCCCTGCAGCCTGTGGCCTCTAATGTTTCTGTTCAGTTTTATTTCCTTCTTATTTTTATTTTTAAGCCTTGTTTCTTAGGGGGTTCCTCCATATCTGCATAGCTTAGTGTTCAGCCAGAGATTTTTCAGAGGTTGTGCTCAAGAACCTCAAGCTAGTTAGACTTTCTCTCTGCCTATAGTTCTACGTGTGAGCTGGGGAGGGCAAAGTTCAGGTTGTTTTCAAACCTACCCTGGCTTTTACTCTTCACCAGACTCTTTTATTTCCCCTGCACACGTATATAAGCTCCATTGGTTAGGGATGTGTGGGTGGCTCAGGCTTTTCTGCTCTCTGCTGTGCATTCACCCAGCTTTGAGTTAACCCAAAATATGTGGAGAGCTGATTAAACTCCCTAGATCTGTCTCACCCCCTGGAAGTTTCTGATAAATTCCTGGCTAGTTTGCCAGTCCATTTTTTGGCCCAAACATTGCTGAAACCCAGCCTAACAGTGCTGCTGGCCTTCCCTGTTCTTGATATTATAACTGACAATGCCCCAAATTAAGTGGAGCCCCCTGGCAGAGGCAGTGAAGCAGCTGATTTTTCACATGCGGCACCACGTTTGTTGAAGTATTGCAACTGATAGCATTGGGGACCTGGTGAACGAGGGCAGCCTCAGGATACTATAGAGTCATGCTATTCTTACCCAAAGGTCAGTAATTTTTATGAATACATGTTTCTTTGTCATATGTCTTTTATTGATTTGCAGAGTGATAAAATGGTGGTTTTTGACAGTTTTATCCTGCTTTAGAGTCTTATTTTCTTCTGTTTTCAGTTTTATCTTTTAAGCTTAGAACTTTTAAACATCATTTAAAAGTTATTTTGTTTTAGCTAAGGTAGCACTAGCTGCTCTAACAGAGAAATCTTGAATTCTCAATGGCTTAACCCAATAAAAGTTTGGTTTTTGTTTATGTCACAATTTGTATTTTCTATTGCTATGTAAGTTATCCCCAAATGTAGTGTCTTTAAACAATGAATATTTATTGTCTCACAGTTTCTGTGGGTCAGGAACCTGAGTGCAGCCTGGCTGTGGGTGCGACTGGGTCAAGTGCCTCACAAAGTTGCAATCAAGGTTTTCGCCAAGGCTGCAGCATCTCAAGGGTTGACTGGGTGAAGATCTGCTTCCACGCTCACTCACATGGCTGTTGGCAGGCTACAGATTCTTGCTGGCTACTGACCAGGGACATCAATTTCTTCTATGTGGGACTCACTATAGGGTTACTCACAGCATAGCAGCTTGCCTCCCCCAGAGCAAAGGCTCTGAGAGAAAGAGAATAAGAAAAGGTGTCTAAGATGGAAGCCATGGTCTGTTTGTAACCTAATCTCAGAAGTGATATCCCATTGTGTCTGCCATATTCCATTCATTAGAAGTGGGCCAATAAGTCCAGTCCATACTCATGAGAAAGGGATTACACAAGGGTGTGAGTTCCAGGAGATGGAGATCATTAGGAGCTATGTCAGAGGCTGTCTCCCACATAGTGCACTCACCTTTATTGGAAATTTATCTGTGAGACGCATGAGCAGCTTAGGAGTGAGTTCCCCAGGAAATATTTTGCAGTTGCTTCTGTTAGAATATCCATGGCTTGGGACAACTTTATGTTAATTTTTAATTTTGGGGGTGTGGCCCATGAAGGTTCATGCAGATACACAGTACTGTGGCTGTGTGAGGACCAGCTTGTAGGTACAGACTCTTAGGGGATTTGCCTCTTTTCCCTTCCCGCCATCCTTGTACTTCAGACGAGCTTCCTTGTCATCAGCCTGTGGTGATGACTAATTTTTTTATTCTAGTCTACATTTTCATCAAAGGTTTCAGTTTTCCTAACTTTATGCAGGTTCTCCTTTCCAATTCCATGCTTCATGTGGGCCCAAAGCCTTCCTCCTATGCCCAAGTGGGTGTTTAAAACCTAAGTCTTTACCAAAATGCTGAGACCAACAGCCCCTGCCCCCACTTCCCGCCTCCACTGGGCTGTTTGCAGCATTGGCTCATACAGTTAATATTCTGATTTTCCAGTCTCCTCTTTGCTTTTGTCCCCTGGGGACTTATCTCGCTTTCTTGTGAGCTCAGCTATGCATATAAAGCAACATTTGTTATATTTTATCCAATGTTTTGAAATGGGAGAGTTTTCTAAAGGTTATCTAAACTAAATAACACATGTAAAGTATACAGGGTGTTGCCTGGCCCCCTGTTGGACCCACCAACTCTAGTCTGGACAATTTCCAATTAGACACAAAGCATTTTTACTTCAAATATGCCATGAGCTTGCAAATGCCTACTGATTCTCAGTCCAGTTTGGTGAAAGGCTAAGGATCTCATCCCAAGAGGATCCTTTGACTTTGACTCTCCTGTAAGTGGGTGTTGCGGGAAGCAGGGTGGAAGTCAGTGCAGGGATAATAGGAACATTCACAGTACAATGTTACAGTTTTGTAATTGTTAGATAGTAAAGATCAACTTGGGTGCAGTATTTCTCTGAGAGTCTCTTGAGTCCGTGTTTTCCTTGTGTCCTGGTCTCCTGTTGGAACCCCAGAAGCTCCTCTTGGCCAGCTGAGCTGGCAGGTGTATGACCCCAGGGAGTTGTTCACCCTTTTTTGTCTGCCTTGGATAGAATTGGTTGTGAGTATTGCCTGTGGGTGGGATTTCAAGAGCTTCAGAACCCCAGGGAAAGAGGCACTTCTCATTCTGAGTGGTATTGTCACTGATTTAAGAGCCTCTTGTTGCTAATAATAGTAGCTAAAGTTTATTGAGCATCTACTGTGTGCCAGATATTATGCCTAGTGCTTTATACACAGAAGAGGGCTAGAGATACAGAAACATACTACAGAGTGAGATTCCTTTCATCCCTGGTGTCTGGACTCGAGACCAGCGTGCTTTCTGCTAGGGTTAGATTAGCTCCCCTGTGCTCCAAGAGGGACACTCTGGGCTGCATTTGTTCTAGTTGGGGAGTGTCTTGAGCCTAGCCCAGAAATAGCAGGAGTTAGTTCAGTTCCTGTGTTTTAGGAAATACACTGGCAACTGTTGTCCTTGGTGCCCCAGAAATATAGAGACAAAAGACTGAGAGGTAGATGACAGAGCATCATGGTGAAAGCCACAACTGTCACACAAGTGTGGCTTGTGACAGTCAAGTATGAGATAATTTAACTTCTATGGGGTCTCAGATTGATTTTTCCATGGCCTGTGATTTCCATACACTTGTAATGAAGCTCCTTTAGAAAAAGCTTCAAAAAGTTCAGACAATCCTTCTTTTTAATTAGTGGGCCCACACTGAAACCACTGAATCTAAATATCCAGCAAACTTGACTCTGAGCTTCTAAGCAGCCAAAGCAAGAGAGGTGTTTTGTTAACCCTGGGTTCAGATCCTTGGGGTGGGGCCTGAGTTAATGTAGGTTTAACAAGCTCCCCAAGAGATTCTGTTGCTCAATCAGCCTTACGTGGAAGCCAGGAAGCATGACATTTAATTTCAGTTTTATCACTTACCAGCTGGGCATCCTTAGACAATTCATCGGCCCTCTCTGGGTCTTTTTGCCCATTAATAGATTGGAATAGAAATGGCTCTATTTGAAGTAGAATCCAGTAAAATCATGTTATGCTTTGGAGGCTGAATTATGGAAACATTGAGCTGCAGTTTACACATGGATCAGGCCACTCCTTTGAGCTTCTGTTGACTGCACATAAATACAATGCCATGAATCTTTCCTGGGAGATGTCACAAGATGCAGCCATGTGATACTTGCTATTACGTTTGCCATGGGATGCTGTCGAGGACCTTGTCCATGACTTCATCCAATGGACTCTACATAATTATCCACAGGGGATGACTGTCTCTTAGTCTCAGGGACAAGAATTGTTGTGGTTCTCTTGGGCATCTGGCCTGTGTTTACCAGGGAGGCCCTGAGACCTTCGCATGCCATCAGCTGAGGGCTTACTATGTTCCAGTACCTGTACCAAAAGCCTCACATGTTTTTCTTTGAGTCCCCTCAATAGCCCTATGAAGATGGTACCATTATCACTCCCATTTGACAGATGAGCAAACTGAGGCCCCCAAACTTTAACTTTCCCAGGCCATTCTGCTAGGAAGTGGTAGAGGAAGCACTTGAATCTTGGAGAGGTCTCACTCATAGCCCATACAGGCAACTCTGAGGCTATACTCCCTGATGCTTTGCCTGCTTGGAAGCTCAGGGTTAAATATGTGCCCATCTTGAGCAATGTTCAGGACTTTGTCACCTGTGTTCTGGGGGTAGCACTTACCTCTGGTAGCACCTTTTCCTGTCTTTACTTTTTCTTTGCACCAGTTTTCTCATGTAATGTGAATGAAGCTGCAACCTCTGTGGTATATTTAGTCTTCGTGTGGTGGTGTGCGGCACAATTCCATGAACAAAATTTTTGTTTTGCTTTTTTTCATGCTTTCAATTTTTTTTTTTTTAACACCATGGATTCTGCACCACCAAAATACCAAAAACAAAACCAAGAACCTTATCCAGCAATGGCTAAGCTTTCCTCAGTGGGGGAGGGTAGAGAAGGAGCCCACAGGTTAAGCCAGAACCCGAGTGAGTGGGTAGAAGGTGGGGGAAGGCTCGGGACACTGGTGGGTTAATAACTTTGCTCCCTCACTTACCCATTAGTTTCCGTCCTGCCACTTGGTATTTTATATGACATATAAAATACCAAGTGGCAGGACGGAAACTAATGGGTATATATATCAATTTTCAGTCAATTTTGTAATGTAATGGATTATAACTAAGAAAATAAAAGGGGTCCTCCATGTAGTCCCCACCCCGATACTGGGCAGGAGGGTGCATGCCAGGTCCCTGGTCCTCTCTGTTGGGGTCAGGTGAGAGAAACGTCAGGGGCTGGGACTAGGTGGAGAGGAAAACATGGTGGTCTGCAGCCTGGGGTGCAGCCAGACAGACACTTGGAAGAGGCATAGGTGGGGTGGAGGTGG
>NW_012117376.1:5613101-5613765 GCF_000951035.1 Colobus angolensis palliatus
CCCCAAGACAAGCCTGGGGAGCTAGAATGGAGCAGAGATGACCCCATCTTTGTTTGCAAAGAGGATTCCTTTTAGTTCAAACGCGGAAGAGTCGCCCACAGTCTCTGCAGATACAGAAAGGTCTTCCTAAGGCAGGGCACCCCAAGGACTTCCACCCCCTCCCGGCACCTCGTAACTGTCCTCCCGACCCCCTGCCCCCCAGCTCAGCGATGAGTTGAACCAGCAGCTGGAGGCCGTGTGCGGGTCCGTGTTTGGGGAGCTGGAGTCCCAGGCCGTGGACGCCCTGGACCTGCCCGGCTGTTTCCGCATGCGGAGCCACAGCTACCTCCGGGCCATCCAGGCCGGCTGCTCTCAAGACGACGACTGCCTGCCCCTCCTCGCTACCCCTGCCGCTGTCTCAGGGAGGCCCGGCTCCTGTGAGTACACCTCCCTGCCCCTGGCCGGCCCTAGGCTGGAGAGCGCCCTGGGTCCGGGTTCTGACCATCCCCTCGACTGTGCTGTGACCCCGCGCAGATCGCTCGCTCCCGGGGTCGGATATGACGGGGAGAGCGTCCCTTGGCGTGTGTGCAGCAGCCGCTGCAGGGTCCCGTAGGGCCTCTTGGGGTGGGAGTCGGGCGCGGGCCCAGGACCCAGGCAGGGCCGCTAGCCTCACGCTCTGCGTCTC
>NW_012117376.1:5614000-5618940 GCF_000951035.1 Colobus angolensis palliatus
CGGGCTGGACGGCCCCGCCATGGGTGCGCGCACCTTGGAGTTGGCGCCGGTGCCGCCCCGGGCCAGCCCCAAGCCCCCCACACTCATCATCAAGACCATCCCTGGCAGGGAGGAGCTGAGGAGCCTGGCGCGGCAGCGGAAGTGGCGGCCGTCCATTGGGGTGCAGGTATGGAACGGGGAGGCGCCCACAAGGGCTCGGACCCTGGCGGGTTGGGGCTGGGGTGAGGGACCGGAAGCGGCCTTCTGGATATATCGACCTTCTTACTGGCTTTCCCTGAGCTGCAAGTGAGCCCCGTGCCTGGACATCGACGGGGCTGCTCCAGCCAGCCTCCGCCCACTCCCTCGTTCCTCGTCCTGGCACCATCGACCCTCCTGGCTAATGGAGGGATGGAGGGCCGTGCCCCGTGGTTGCCACTTTGAGGCCTGTGACCGACCGCCTGGGTCTCTCATCTTGTTCAGGCAGATGGTCTTTGCAGGACCTGCCAGCTGGCTTGGGGCGCAGCCATTGCTAGCCGTTCTCCCCGGGAAGGGCTTTCACCTTGGCTCGCCACAGCCACTGACTCCTCCACCCTGCCACCAGGTGGAGACGATCTCAGATTCAGACACCGAGAACAGGAGCCGGAGGGAGTTCCACTCCATCGGCGTGCAGGTGGAAGAGGACAAGAGGTAGGTCACAGTGGGACTGCCCAGGCTTTGTTGGGGGACAGGAAGAGAGAGAGGGCTGCATAGTGTCCCCACTAGCCCAGTCTCCCTGCACATCCTCTTTTCCTGGAGGTGAGACCAAGCCTTTTTATAGAGGATGGTCAGAGCAACCACAGAGGCTGTCCACAGAGATGTCACCAGGGGAGTCATCAAACCTAGAGTTCTTGTGCCCATGCCCACCCCAGGTGCTCAGAGGCAGATGGGAGATCCACAGCAGTTGCAGGGAAGGAGAGGTTGGGAAAGGTTACATGTAGGTGCCGAGCAGGACTCCAGCAATTGTCCTTTCCAGAGGATGACAGGATCTGCCAATCCCTTATTACATCCTGCCGTGTACAAGTATGTGAACTCAAAAAGAAACAAACAGGAAGATTGCCTCTCAGGGGCCCCTGGCGGATATAACACTCCTCCTCACTTGGCTCACACAAGCATTTAACCAGTCGGGGGTACCTATTACATGCCTGAGTCTGTGGTGTACCCGAGATAGTACAATTACCAGCAGCCACTATTCTGGCATTAGGTGGCCTCAGACTGATTGACTCCTTAATTTTCATGGAAGAATTAGCATTGCCAGCTCTGGAGAGGATACCAGAAAGAGGCCTCTCTGTTGTTGGGTGCCTATGGGGAGAAAGAGTGGGAATTTGCCAGGGGCTGGCCATAATGGTTTCAGGGTATTCTGAGCTTCCCAGGCATACGACTAGAGGAATAAAACTAGTGTCCCAGGCCGGGTGCGGTGGCTCACGCCTGTAATCCCAGCACTTTGGGAGGCCAGGGTGGGCGGATCACTTGAGGCCAGGAGCTCGAGGCCAGCCTGGCCAACATGGCAAAACCTCATCTCTACTAAAAATACAAAAATTAGCTGAGTGTGGTGGCACACTCCTGTAGTCTCAGCTGCTCGAGAGGCGGAGGCACGAGGCTTGGTTGAACCCAAGAGCCTGAGGTTGCAGCAAGCTGAGATTGCACCACTGCACTCCAGCCTGGGTGACTGAGCGAGACTGTCTCAAAAAAAACCCAAAACACAAAAAACTAGTGTCCCACTAGCAGTGATTCCTCATAGCTCTATTCCCAGTTGCCATCCTTCGCCCAGATTTCCCCAGCTATTTCTAGGATGTCCTTGGGATGTCTTGCGTTTGTGCCTGATCAAGTCTTTTTGGTGTTCCTATGGGATTCACCGTTTTTCTCAGCTTCTGCTTTGGCTCCCTGAAGTTCCCTATGCTCCTGGGGCTGTAAATGCCTTCATCGAGGGTGGCAGAATGCTGCCCTGGTTGCCTGCATGACTTATAAAGCTGCTGTCCTCCAAACTTTTACTGTGCCACAAAGATTTCAGAAAAACAGCATTTTTTGGCAAACCCAATTTGCAAATCTGTGACTTGAATTACTGAGAGATGGGATAGGAGTCATGGATGGATACAACTCTGTGGTTTAAATCCTGCCCACCCCCAACTCTAGTGCTATCCCATGGACCACCAAGCCCACTCACTCCCTTTGGAGGCTTTTTGGTTCCTTGTCTAGATAGGTCCATGGCGGTGGGAGGTCCCCCCATTCCTCCTGATAACCCTTGAATCTTGGGAAGAGTGCTGCAGGCCTTCTAGCTGAGACTCTTGCTAAATCAGCAAACTCTTGTCATTCATTCATTGATTCATTGATTCATCAGATACTTGCTAAGCACGTGTTGTATGATAGCTCCTATGCACTATGTTAAATGCTTCAGGAAACATCAAAGACATGACTCCTGCCTTCACAGAAGTTATGGCCTAGGGGGAAATCAAGGCAATGAATAATCCTTGACTAAAAATATGACTACATATTATGATATAATAGGTAGTAGAATATTATTGCACATTATGTGGGAATATGAAAGAACAAAAGGAGGAGATAAGAGAGAAAGGACCTTATTTAGATTAAGCAGGTGACATTTAAGCTGAGACTTGAGGATTGACTAAGAACTCTCAGGTGATGACTGGAGGGAAAAGCATTCTGGGGAGAGGGACTAGCACATGTGGAGGTGTTGGGGCAGGAAAGAGTTTAACATGCATCGGGAACTGAAAGAACGTCGATGTGGCTGGTGTGGAGTAGGGCAGGGGAGTGGGGAGGGAGTTAATTGGAGAACAGGCAGGGGGCAGGTTATGCAGAGCATGGACATGATAAGGACTTGGAATCTAATTATGAGTAATGAGTAGCCATGAAAAGGTTAAAAAAGGAGCGTAACATGATCTAACTTATGTTCATGAAAGATCACAAGCTGCTGAGTGGAGAATGAATTAGAAGAAAGTAATAGTGGAAACGAGAAGGCTAGTTAGGAGAATTTTTCATGATCCAGAAGACAGGTGATTGTGTTTTGCAGTATGGTGGCTATTGTGATTGGGATGTTTTTCTTCTATTGTATTTTACAGCTAGGCACTGCTAGTGTGTGGGAGCACTGTTAGTTTTTTTTTTTTTTTTTTGAGACAGAGTTTCGCTCTTGTCCTCCAGGCTGGAGTGCAGTGGCGCAATCTTAGCTCACTGCAAGCTCTGCCTCCCAGGTTCACCCCATTCTCCTGCCTCAGCCTCTTGAGTAGCTGGGATTACAGGCACCTGCCACCACACCTGGCTAATTTTTTGTATTTTTTTAGTAGAAACAGGGTGTCGCCATGTTAGCCAGGCTGGTCTCAAACTTCTGACCTCAGGTGTTCCACCCGCCTCGGCCTCCCAAAGTGCTGGGAATACAGGCGTGAGCCACCGTGCCTGGCCTCTACTGTTAGGTTTTGTATGTTTTATATGTTGATTTTATATTCAGTAATGTTGCTGCTGAATTAGGTCTCTCTTACTAGTCTCATGGGTTATTTGAAAATCATGATGGGCTTCCTATATAGTCAGTTATTTTTCTGCAAATGAAGATATTTCTTTTAAATCTGTATTTTTCATTTATTTTTCTTGTAACACTGCATTGAATAGGACTTCTGTTCACTGTTGAGTGGTATTGACTTTAGTGGCTATGCTTTTCAAGATGATGTTTGCTACATATTTTGATGGATACCATTTGTCAGGTTAAGAAAATTCCTTTCTATTCCTAGTTGGCTAAGCATCTTATTTTTATTTTTTAAAATAGAGAACATGAGTGGAATTTTATTGAATGCTTTCTCAGAATCTATTTAGATGATCATGATTTTTCTCCTTCAATGTGTAACATGGTGAATTATATGAATGGATTTTCCATTCTTTCATTCCTGGGATAAACCCTGCTTGATCCCATTGTCAGTTTGGATTAAATTTGGCTGTGAGTCACAGGGCCTCAGTAGTGTCTTAAACAAGTGTATTTTTCTCCCATTAAAAAAAAAAAAAAGCCAACTTAGATGTAGGGAGTGCAATGTCAGGACTCTAGACTTCTTCTATTTTGTACATCACTTCATGTCCAGGGACCTCAAGTTCAAGCTCCCCCAGGCATGTCTGCATTCTGACCAGTGAGAAGGAGGAAAGAGGAAGAGGGATGCAGTCCTTCCTTTTTAGAAAGACTTCCTGAAAGTTACACACAACCACTTTCATTACATTGGCTAAAATCTCATCACATGGTGGCACCTAGCTGCAAGGGAGGCTGTGTATAGTCTTTTAGCTGGGAAGCAATGTGGAGGGTGTAAACTACATAGCTAACAATCAGGGTTCTCATGCCTAAAGACAAATAATAGGTATGTGGAGCTCTAGGGGATTTTGTTACAGTTTTGCTATGTTATTTTTATATACATTATTAGATTTTTGAACAGTTGCTACTTTAAAATTTTAAATCATTTATATTTATGAATATATCATAAGTGATAAATCATAATAATTATAAGCCTACCATTTTTTATTGTTATTCAATTCAGGTATTAGAGCTAAGATAGGCTCCTAAAATGAATTTGGTAGGTTTCTCTGTGTTTTTGTTCTTTGGAACAATTTCTGTAAGACAAGAATTATCTATTCCTTAAGGTTTGGTAAAGGTTGCCTATAAAATTATCTAGGTCTGATGGCTTTTGCGGGTAGGAGAGACTTTTAAAACTACAGCTTCAGTTTCTTTAGTGATTATTGACCTGTTCTGGTTTTATTTTTTTTCTTGAATCATTTTGGTGATTTATATTTTTCTAAAATAAGAAACGTTTTATAAAAATTGACGATTTTCAAAGTTTTTGGCACAAATATTCTTTCTCATAGTATTAAAATGTGTTATCAATATTTATTGCATCTCTATATTGATATCTCCCTTTACATTTCTTCTTTTTTTTTTTTTT
>NW_012117376.1:5619520-5620116 GCF_000951035.1 Colobus angolensis palliatus
AGCCTGGCCAATGTGGTGGAACGCTGTCTAAAAAAAAAAAGCAAAAATTAGCTAGGCTTGGTGGTGTGCATCTGTAGTTCCAGCTCCTGGGGAGGCTGAGGTGGGTGGATAACTTGAACCCATGGGTTTGAGGCTGCCGTGATCTCTGATTACACCACTGTACTTCAGCCTGTCTTTGAGACAGTGAGACCCTGTGTCAAAGAAAGAAAAGGGGGGGGGAAAGAAAAAAAGTATGTTGAAATTTATATTTTATTCATCTTTTAAAAAAGCTAGTGTTTGGTTTTGGTGAGCAATCTTTAATATTTCCTTTCTTCTACTACTTTTGATTATTTTCTTTCATCTGCTGTGTTTGTCTTTTTTTCTGCCTCTTGAATTCATCCCTAACTTTCAATATTTGTTATGTTTTAACATGTGCTGTTAGGGCTGTAACTTCCCTTATATCTATATACTTTCATGGCTGTATCTCATAAGTTTTGAGAAGTGGCATTTTTGTTGTACATTTCTGAAGATGGAACTTTCATCTTTTATCACTTTTCTCATAATTTCCTTTTTAACCTATGAATTTTTAGAATAATTTTTTTTTAAGTTTTCAAATG
>NW_012117376.1:5620431-5639947 GCF_000951035.1 Colobus angolensis palliatus
TCCTGACCTTGTGATCCGCCCGTCTCGGCCTCCCAAAGTGCTGGGATTACAGGCTTGAGCCACCGCACCCGGCCTCAAATGAATTTTTTTGACAGGGGACTGCCTTTTCATTACAGATTTCTAAATATGCTCCATTGTGGTCATATTATGTATCTGTTATATTTATTCCTTAGAATTTGTTGAGACTTCCTTCATTATATATTTGTATATCATATATCAGGGGTCCCCAAACCCCAGGCGGGGGACTGGTACTTGTCCATGGCCTGTTAGGAACCAGGCACAACAGGAGGTGCACAGCAGGCGAGTGAGCATTACTGCCTCAGCTCCGCCTCCTGGCAGATCTGCGGTAGCATTCGATTCTCATTGGAGCCTGAACCCTATTGTGAACTGTGTATGTGAGGGATCTAGGTTGTGTGCTCCTTATGAGAATCTAATGTTTGATAATCTGTCTCCCATTACCCAGAGATGGGACCATCTAGTTGCAGGAAAACAAGCTCAGAGCTCCTATTGATTCTACATTATGATGAGTTGAATAATTATTTTATTATATATTACAATGTAATAATAATAGAAATAAAATGCCCAATAAATGTAATGTGCTTGAATCATCCCAAAACCATCCCCTACCACGCCCCCCTGCAACTTCTGGAAAAATTGTCTTCTATGAAACCAGTCCGTGGTGCCAAAAAGGTTGGAGACCACTGTCATGTATGGTCAAATTTATAAATTATAATTTTCAAATGTTTATCTCTTTTTTTGTACATTTGATCTACCAGTTCTGAGAGGTGTGTTAAAAATGTCTCACTACGATTGTGGATATGTCATTTTCCCTGGTAACTTTGTTAATTTTTACTTCAGTTTGAGAGTGTGCTGTTTATAAGCATTCAAGCTTGTGATTGTTGTATCTTCTTGGTGGCTTGGCTCTTTTATCATTAAATAGGCTGCTTTTCATCCTTACTAATGGCTTTTGCCTTGAAGTCTTTTTTGCCTGATTTTTATTGCTATGACTGCTTGCTTTTGGTTAATTTTCCAATACATCTTTTTCCATCCTTTTATTTTTGACCTTCCTATATCCTTATGTTTTAGATGTGTTGCTTTTTTTTTTTTAATTTTTATTTTTTTGAGATGAGTCTTGCTTTATCGCCCAGGCTAGAGTGCATTGGCATGATCTCAGCTCACTGCAACCTCGCCTCCCGGGTTCTAGCAATTCTCCTGCCTCAGCCACTGGGTAGCTGGGATTACAGGCATGTGCCACCACACCTGGCTAATTTTTTGTATTTTTAGTAGAGACGGAGTTTCGCCATGTTGATCAGGCTGGTCTTGAACTTCTGACCTTAGGTAATCCACCTGGCTCGGCCTCCCAAAGTGTTGGGATTACAGAAGTGAGCCACCGCGCCTGGCCTATATGTGTTGCTTATAAGCGATATGTAACTAGAGTTTAGACATATTTAATCCATGTATATATTTTTCTTTACTGATTTGAGTTTATTTCTATCATCTCTTTAAAAATTTTCTAGTTGACATGCTTTTTCTTTGCTGTCTCCCTCTCCTACTTTTTATCTTACGTTGAACTGATCAACAGTAAATAGAGTTTACTTTATTTCTCTTCTTCTCTCCACTGGTTTGGAAGTTTACATTTTAGTAGTGATTTCCCTTAAAAATTTAACAGATATACTTAATTTTATATTTTCCTAATAATGTCTAACATTAGTCAGTACTTCTGTCCCTCTTAGGCACAAAACAAGACTTCTGGAACGCTTTAATTTCCTTCTTAATTTTCTCCTCCCATCTTCCATGTTATGTTTATCGAGCAGTTTGATTATACCTCTTTAAAAGTCTGCGAAATCAGCTGCTGTTGTATCTTTTATGCTTTAACAGTTTAGATGTACAAGTGTGTTTCCATAATCTGTGTGTTCACTATTGTTTGTTACTGCCCTCTTCTTCCTCCTGGTTCAGTTTCCTTCATGCTGAAGCATTGCTTGAAATTTTAAAGTTAGTATCTTCCCTTGAGGCTTGACGCTTCTTGTGTTTCACGAGGGTAATACTCATTTGAACCCCACACCCCCACACAAGGAAGCCTTCATATTCTGATTTCCCAGCATTCTCCTTCCAGGCCACATTCCTGCATCCCTGGCATGAGTGTTTCCAGTCCAAGTTTGCAAATGAAACAGACCTTCTTGGCTGCCGGCTTTGTGCACAGGGTCTCTTTCCAGCTCCCCTTGCTGCACAGGTTTGGGGTCTCTCCTCTCATCCTCCTTCAGCATTTTCATCCAGCCTCTAGCATATGTCTGGCCTGAACTCCCTGTGGTTCACTTGGCTTAGACCCTCTGACTATATGGGTTTTGAATTTCCTTCCTGTTTCTGGTACCCTGAAATTTCTCATTCCTACTTTCAAGCCCAGCATTATAGCAAAAACACCTTTTTGATTTCTTAAAACCCAGCATTTCTATGTGTTTAGGGTGTGAGTGGGAGCTTCCTAAGTTAGTTTAGTCTACTCTATTGATCAGTGGTCTGGGTAAGGCTGATAGCAGTGGATGCAGAGAGAAGTGGGCCAATTTGAGCAGTGTTTTGGAGTGAAAGTCAGGGAAGGGCAGGGACAGGCAGAGAACGTGGCCTTCCTTGCTGTCGTATAAGTGGTTGGTGAGGTCTTGATGTGGCGGACTGAGGAGAGGACATGGTGTTGAATAAGCATCTAAAGAACCAAATTGCCTGGGACAGGTGATCACACTGGGAATTCAGAGGGAGTGACAGGTGGGGAGAGGGGAAATCTGGCCCATCTCTTTGGCCAGGCTCCCTGGCCTGTCTGCTTCAGGCATCCTTAGTCATACACCTGCATAGTCCTTTCTGTCCCTTATGTCCCTGGCACTTTAAGTCTGACTCCTCACATACCATGCCCCAACTGGTGCATAAAAGTGAGCCATGAATTCCAGCAGCCTCGCCTGGCCAGCATTCAGGCCTAGCCCGCCGCACACAGCCCAGCCCCATTTTCTTTGACTCTCTTGTCCTTACTGCTGTTTCGCTCATCCCAGTATCTGTTTCTTTCTCTGTGCTTCGGTTTTAAAAATTGCTGGGCAGGAAACATCTCTTCTGCCTTTCAGGATGTTCCCTGCTCACCTCTTGGGTGAGGATTTTGGACTTATTGTCCCTTCTGTCTGGGAATTGTCTGTGAGTCCTTCCAGTTGCCCAGCATCAGTGATCACTTGGCGTAGAATATACGAGGAGGGGGCTGGCACCCCTTCAGTTCTATCTCCACTGCACACACCCCCGCCAAGATTCATCTGTCCATAGATATTTATTGGATCGGTATTATTTGCCAAACACTGTGCTGGGCACTGAGGATGCAAAGGTGAGCAGAACCAGAGACAGCTCCTGCCCGTGCAAAGCTTACCACCAAGTTAATCTGAGAATCTCATTAATGATATAGCCACTGTGCCAGGTGCTGCAAAGGAGAGACATGTGAGCCATGACAGTGTAGACTATGGGGCTTTGAGTCTGCCAGAGGTGTCAGGCATGGCTTCCCTGGGAAGTGACGTTTGCATGGAGATCTGAAGGATGAACAAAAATTAACTGAGTGAAAAATGGAAGATAAGATTCCAGGCAGAAGGAATAGCATATGCTAAGGCCTTGTGGTGAGAGAGAACATACTTAATCAGTTACCAGGCGTGTCTCAACGTGTCCTTACAGCACGTGTTTCCCTAGACCCAGCACACTCTGGGCCATGATAAAAGGATGCATCAAATGCCTTGCTGAATATTAGCAAGTGGCCTTTTGAAGTCATCGAAAATGGGATTTTTGCCTCTAATTCTCTCTAACCATGGGGATCTGCCTGTATCTTCCACCTCTAGATTACCCCCAGAAAGACCTTATCTTAAACTGTAAATTTAGCAAAACCAAAACCAACACCATCAACAGCAAAACCCGCCAAAATAAAGAAACAAAAACCACCAGGATGCCCAGTTAAGTCTGATGATCAGATAAACAATGAGTACATTTTAGTATGTCACATGCAATATTTGGGACATACTTATACTAAAAAAATCTGTCATTTATCTGAAATTCAAATTCAACTGGGAGTCCTATATTTTATCTGACATCCCTACTCATACCTGCTTGTGCCCACTAAGGGCCACCTGGAGAACTCTGTGGAGGAAGACCTGCCTACCCTTCCCTTAACATTATGGTCATTTCTAGCTTTGGGACCTTGGGAAGGGTATATGCTGAAAGAATGGCCCCTTGAGGCCTGGGAAGGAAGCTTCCATCCCCATGAAGTTATATTCCAAGAACAGTCCTGCAAAAGCAACGAGAAGCTGACTGCCCAAAGTCCTGGGCGCAGATGCTGCCTCCATTCCTGAGCCTGCAACTTTAGGACAGTTCCTGACTCACCCTCATGACTCCTCCTGAATCTCCCACCCTAGCCTCCGCTTGGCATCCCTGTCACAGCCCCCGGGCTGGAGTGGTGGGTTCAGTGAGCCCTGCTTGATGATATGTTTAGGCTTTTAGATGCCTTCACACAGGAGCTTCTATAGCAGCTAGTTTGAAGGCTATGCCTAGTTGAAATGACACCGTCCTTCCCCCTCCCTACCCACTACCCCTCCCACCCCTACAGCCTGCTGCCAAATACTCCTGGCAAAACCTCTCGACAACTTCTGGATACTGAGCTTTCCTTGGATACTGTGTCTCTTGGGATAATCCAGCTTCTACCCAGAGGCTTTTATGTTATCCCCCAGAGAATCACAGCAGAAACTCTCCCTGAAGTAGAATCACAGTGGAAACTCTCCCTGAAGTAACCATGATAACAACTTGCAGAATCATCAGGAATGTAATCATTGTCACCTTGGAGAACTCAAAGGGAGGAGGCTTCTGCAGCCGCATTTAAAGGCTTGGGAGAAAATACCGTGAACGCATTGTTACGCATTAATGACAATTCACAGCTGAAGCCAGTTTCTATCCTGTGCTGACAGCTGTTGGTGGACACCACAGCAAATACTGCCAAATCCAAAACTAAATAGCGACATAAGCCCTGAACTTCACTATTCTAAAAATTCATCAGTTATAGTTAGGAGTGGGTTTGACTGTGAGTTCTAGAAAACCCCCAAAAAACAGTGATTTAAATATGATAGAAGTTTATTTCTCTCTTACTTAGAGGAAATCCAGGGAGACTTAGTTGAGGTCTGGTAGGTGCCCCACAGTGTCAGGGCCTGGAGCCTTCTATCTTATTCTTCATCCCCCACCCCACTTAGCACTTCCCTTTGGTCTCATGTTTCAAAATGGCTGCTTGAGGTCCAGCCATCATGTCTGCATTCTGGTGACTGGGAAGGAGGAAGAGACAAGGAAGGGCATACCTCCTCCTTTTAAGGACACTTTCTGGAAGTTGCACATGCCACTTCTACTTTTGTCTCATGGGCTAGAACTTACTCGCATGGCTACATCTAGTTGGTAGGGAGAATGGGAAAGAATCTTTATTCAAAGTAGCCATGCATCCAACATAAAATGGTGGGGTTCTGTTACTAAGGGGGAAGTGGAGAGTGGATCTTAGAAGACAGTTAGTGGTCTCTACCATCCTTCCTCCCTTCCTTCCAACCAACCAACCAACCAACCAACCAGCCAACGTTTCTGTGTGATGAACTGCCCTATTTAGTGAGGAGACACTTATGCAAATAACCAGCAATGATACAATGTGATATGGAGTATAAAAGAGTTTTGTTCAAAGCGCTGTGGGAGAACAGATGGAAATGATCAACAGCAATCATAATAATTAATAACTACAATGCCCTAGCCGGGTTCTCAGTGCTACATTCCGATGATTGTGTTTGTCCAGCTCCCTTTCTTTTCAGTGAGAGCTGCAAACCATTCTACTTCTCTAGAATAGCTAACACAATGGGCAGGCAGGGTGCTGTTCTGAGTTCTTTATGGATATTATCTCACAACAATCTTATGAACTGTTACTATTATCATTCTCATTTACAGATGGGGAAATGAGGCACAAGCCACAGAGCTGGGTTTTGGACCCGGGCAAGGCTCCAGAGCACACGGCCCTAACTGCTCTGTTCTAATGCCCCCCCCTAAAGCTGCTCATTTTCATTCCTTTCCCTACTCCCCAGACATCTCCGGCAGATAACCACCCCCCATCACCCACTTCATTGTGATGACTGGGGTCAACTGGTGGGACTTCTGTCCACTTCCAAGCCAAACCCCAGCTTACTTAGATCTCTTCCCTTGTCTCTTCCACCAGCCCTGCCTTCATTTTAGGAGTCAACCCCCTTAAGCCTCGGTTTTCTGATCTACTAGTAGGGCTGATACTAACACCCATAGAGTGGGACTGTTTGTGAGGACTGAGCGTGTTTATTCATGGAAAGTGCTTCTCCTGGCACATACTAAGTGCTCAGAAGATGTTATTCTTTTTTATCCCCCTTATATCTGGTTCCTTCTCTCCTCTCTCTTCATTCCACTTCTCTTTACAGGTTATGTTAATTTCGTATTCCTGCTGAAAAAAAATGATCACAAATTCAGTGATAGAAAACAATACATATTTATTATCTGGGGTCAGAGTCTCAATGGGGTTTCGAACTGGACTCTGGAAGGCTCTGGGAAGCATCCATTTAGTCACTTTTTCCAGTTTGTAGAGGCTGACTGCACTCCTTCGCTTGCAGCCTGCTTCTGTCTTCAGAGCCAGCAGTGGTGGGCTGTGTCCCCAGGTTGCATTATTCCAACCTTGATTCTGTCGTTCCATCTTCTTCTCTGACTCTTCTGCCTCCCTCTTTCATTTACAAAATGTGATTACACCAGGATAATCCAGGAGAGTCTCCTCTTCTTAGTATCCTTAACTTAATCACATCTGCAAATTCCTTTTTTGCTGTGGAAGGTGACATATTCACAGGTTCTGGGGATTAGGATGTGGATTCATTTGGTGGCTATTATTCTGCCTACAGGTTCTTTCCTCTTGGGATACAGCAAGCAAGAAGCACCCAAAACAAAATATCCCTCTTTAACAGTACATTCTCTTCTGCCTTCCTCCCTTCTCAGCCAGGCTCTTTGAGGGTTGCCTTGACTAGTTTTCTCCACCTCCTGACAACCTGCTGCAGTCTGCATCTGCCCCCACATTCCACCAAACCCACTCTTGCTTGGATCACCCGTGGCTTCCAGATTGCCAAATCCGTGGGCACCTTTCATTCTTAACCGGCTGCGTTTTCCATATTAGCTGCCCATTCCTTCATGAGACCTTTCTGTCCCCTCTCTGCTTTTATGTCACTTTCTGCTGGTTTTCTCAGTCTTCCTTTCCGGCTTAGACTCCTCTATGAGCTGCACCATCTCCACCCACCCCTGAAATGTCCATGTTTCCCCAGGGTTTGGATCTTGGATCCGTTGTTCTTTTCTTGGGTGAGCTTGTCCCACACTGCTTGTTTTAAATGCCACTTGCATAGGGATGAGCACCTCCTGCTTGTGCTGTACACATCTCTGGCTGCTGGCCGGGAGCGTTGGTGAGGACTGTGCTTCCGGTCATCCCATCGGCTCCTCGACTTCCTTGGTCTCCTTTGAGGCAGACATGTGAGAGAGCTCACTGAGGCAGTGACTTGAGAAGCCTGCAGCCTGGGGCACTTGGTGCTTCTGTTCCCGGCAGTATGGCTGTTTCCATACTGTTTCCATCACGATGGAATGGGATCCTCTCAGGACATCTCAGAGGACAGGTGGAAGGCAGCGAACATGGCAGTGCCGAAGGACAGAGCTGTGTTTAGCAGGGGTGACAGGAAAGCACGCAGGCATGGCAGATCATCAGGCACATATTTATTGGAGCAAACCCCTCCATTACCTTTGTGGTTTGCAACAGTTGTAGCTCTGAAGGAGCCACAAGCTAACTAGAGCACAAAGGCACACGAACATTCAAAGCAAGTCAAGGTGCATCCTAACTGCAGTTAGACACACAAGACTCTCACCAGAAAGAACAATCTGCCCGAACGGCAGGGCTGCCTGTGAAGCCAGGAGGGCTGCTGAGGGAGGTGTGGTACTCAGGAGTGGTCTTGGGGGCAGAGGGGGGTGAAACAGGTGAAACAGGACTTAAGCAGGGAATGGACATTTCAGGCAGGGAAATAGCGTGTGCAAAGACTTGGAGTCAACTTGGGGAACAAGGAGAATGTGGGGGAGATGAGGTTGAAGAGGAGGACTGTGTCCAGGGCGTCAGGGCCTCAGATAATGCTGGTACAGGAAGTCTGAACTTTGTCTTGTTGGTAGTAGGGGACTGTGGAAGCGTTTTGAGCAGGGGAATGACTTGGCAGAGCTCAGCTTTAGGAAGACTACTCCAGTCTTGGGTGGACTGGGGAGGGCCCCAGATCTTAAAATATGCAAAATATAATTTTAGAGAGAGGAGCTACCTTGGCAATTACTTATCTATTTCTATAATTGTATATATGTGTGTATTTTTAGATGTATATATGTGTGTATATTTATATCTAATATATATATGTATTTTAAGTACATGCACATACACATTGGATGACCTAGACGGAGGGTGAGTGACAAAGGCACACAGTGACAAAGCCAGCATTAGAACTCAGAGCTAACTCCTGGTCCCATGCTCTTCCTCTGCAGGGTACTCATGGAGGCAGAGGTATCTGAAAGGAGGCCAGTTTAATCATCAGGGCAGATGGTGGTACAAGCCTTGACCAGGGCAGGACAGGGCAGACACCGAGGGGAAGATTGTGTGGGAGGCAATGAGGATATGTTCTCTCTCCTTCTCCCTCTCTGGGTGGGGGTTGGGACCTAGGGCTCGTTGGAGACTGCACATGAGTGCATCTCTCCTTCCTGGGTCCTGCAGCATCCTTCTGGGCCTGGTTTCTATGGCAACAGGCTCCCAGCAGGCAGCCTGCCAGCTGGAGAGAAGTAGGCAGGCAGGCAGGGAGAGAAGGCCTGGGCAGCAAGAGGAAGGCTGAAGTTGCGGGGGTTGGGAGAGTCTCTTGGGGAGGTGGAGGGACCCCTAGAGCTGGCCCCACAATCCCTTCTGACCATGTAGGGGTGGAGGTAGCTCAGGACACACAGGCTTTTCTTTTGTGGTCCTTGAATTTCCAAACCTTGATCTTCTGTTTATCTCCCACCTCCCACATCTCCTGGCTCCCACTTCTTAAAGTATTGCCTGATCCCAACCTCATGCATCTTAAGGGACTGCTGACTTCTTTATAGAAAAGAACTCTGAATTCAGGGAAAAAATGAACAAGGTCAGTTGACTTTCTGGTTTGCATAAGATTTGCATATTATTAACTCAAAGACAAGAAATTTCCAAGCCCTATGTCATTCCTGCAAACAACTTAATATAGCTCCACTGGCACTGACTTACTGTGTCTGGCCAGGCTCTGGGCTGAGCCATCGGGGTCCCTAGAGAAGTTCTCCCAGCTGCAGGCCCACTCCACCCGCAGCTGCTCCAAGGCATTTCTTCCTGTGATGTTCTAGCAGCTGGTGCAGTGCGAAGTGCTTGGACTGTGGAGCCCAGCAGCCCTGAGTCCAAATCCTGGCTCTGCTACTTTGAAGCTGGGTTGACTTGGTTTACTCATCTCTAGGTAGGGCTGAGGACACTCTAGTGCAGCTGGTATAAACTAGCATAGACATAGCATTTGTTAAAATACTGAAATACTTTGGCCAGGCGTGGTGGCTCACGCCTGTAATCCCAGCACTTTGGGAGGCCGAGGTGGGCGGATAACCTGAGGTTGGGAGTTTGAGACTGGCCTGATCAACATGGAGAAACCCTGTCTCTTCCAAAAAGAGACAAAAGGCGCATTCCTGTAATCCAAGTTACTCAGGAGGCTGAAGCAGGAGAATCGCTTGAACCTGGGAGGCAGAGGTTATGGTGAGCCGAGATCGTGCCATTGCACTCCAGCCTGGGCAACAAAAGCAAAACTCCATCTCAAAAAAAAAAAAAAAAAAAATTGAAATACTTCTGCCTTCACTGGTAAAGAGCCACCACCCTGGCTCCTCTGACCCACCCCACAATCTAGCCTCTCCAGGGCACTGCTGCAGCATTTTGGTCTGTGCCTGCTCTGCCTGGCATATGCCAGCATCTGCTCTGTCCATGGACTGAACTGGTTGCTAAATAGTTTGGATATCACCCCTGTCTAGAGGCAGTGCAATAGGTAGGTGTATTATGTACATAGCTGTTGCAAGAACCAATATATTTAAAGTGCATAGGTTAATGTCCATCACTTTGTAGGTTCCCTTCCTCATTCCCTTCTTTTTTTTTGGCTTGGGGTGGGGGTGAGAGCTGGCATGAGCCTGGGCAATGGGGGATGACAGCCACCCCTCTCCCCAGGCGAGCAAGGTTCAAGCGCTCCAACAGTGTGACGGCTGGCGTGCAGGCAGACCTGGAGCTGGAGGGCCTGGCAGGACTGGCCACGGTTGCCACAGAAGACAAGGCCCTGCAGTTTGGACGTTCCTTCCAGAGGCACGCCTCTGAGCCCCAGCCTGGGCCCCGGGCCCCCACTTACTCAGTCTTCCGCACGGTCCACACGCAGGGCCAGTGGGCCTACCGCGAGGGCTACCCACTGCCGTATGAGCCGCCGGCCACCGATGGGTCGCCCGGCCCTGCCCCCGCCCCCACCCCCGGCCCCGGGGCCGGCCGCCGTGACTCCTGGATAGAGCGCGGTTCACGTAGCCTCCCCGACTCAGGCCGCGCGTCCCCCTGCCCACGGGACGGCGAGTGGTTCATCAAGATGCTGCGGGCAGAGGTGGAGAAGCTGGAGCACTGGTGCCAGCAGATGGAGCGTGAGGCGGAGGACTATGAGCTACCCGAGGAGAGTGAGTCACGGCATCGGAATGAGGGGACTCTGGGGACCATGGCCTAGTGTGTGCTCAGGAGACCCTGATGGGGGTGGCTGGGGCTGCAGTGTAACAGGAGGCCCCTTCAGTTTGTGCCTCACTGGTCTGCATTGGAGCCTGGCAGGTCAACATTGGCAGCAAGGCATGCTGGGAGCTCTTGGAAGGGAGCAGGGTGCACACGGTGCAGCTTTAAGAGGCCAGGGGCTGGGACTGCAGACAATGCAGGCCAAAGGGCTGGACCTTCTATGGATGGCTACTAGTCCAAATCACCAAGTTTATGGGGACTAAGATCTGGACTGGTGTGGGGATCCAGGTGGTGGGACCAAGATTACAGAGAGGGAGGCAGTTCACAATGTCAGATCCTGTCTGAGGCATAGATGAGGGAGATTCAGCCAGGGAGACATGGCCCTGGCCCGAGGGAAAGCCTGGCTCTTCCTGTAAGTCAGATCCACTGAGAGACACAGTCTTACTCCAGAATCTCTGAGTTGAGGGGACAGTGACTATGAAGATGTGTTACGTACATTAAATTACTTGGTCATTCTTAAAGAGCCAAGGAGTCTTGCATGCACTGGTGAGTGATGAACAAAGCTTAGCCAATGGGTGGTCACTGAGCTAATGCCCTGGCCAATGCTATAGGCTAGGCTGGGGCTGGTTTCTGTGTGTTTTCTGATATGGGAGGGAGAAAGGATAAAGGAGGATGAGCACTCAAGAAATGTAGGCTGTATGAAGGAGGGAACATCAGGGTCTGAGGATACAGTCTTGGTGTAGTGGAGCAAGAACTTGTTATGAACTTGAGGATAGGATGGGGCTGGGGCTGGAGGAGACTGATGTATAGACAGTGCCAAGCAACCGAGGGGTCAGCGTTCAGGGCAGACTTCCCGGAGTCTGGGGAAGGAGATGCATCATTTCCCTCCCTGAATTTTCTTCTGCTTTCTAGTCCTGGAGAAGATCCGCAGTGCTGTGGGCAGCACACAACTTCTCCTGTCCCAGAAGGTTCAGCAGTTCTTCCGGCTGTGTCAGCAAAGCATGGTGAGTGCCCATAGTAGTAGATCCTACCAGATATATGTGACCCAGACTGTGTGTGTGCTGGAGGTGAGACAGGCAGGTGACCCAGAGTGTGTGTGTACCAGAGGTGAGACCAGGCCTGCATGCCTGCAGGGGTAGCTGTCAATCTTGTGCCTGGAGGTAGGACCAGGTGTTTGTGCACAAGAAGGGAGGGCTGGGTTCTTTCTTGTCCCCCTGTCTCCCAGCCCCCGCCCACTCTCCCAGGCTGAGGTTCCTGGCAGTAAGAGTGGATAGGACTTTCTCTTGTCCTTGTTGTGGGAAGTCAGGGACCCCGAATGGAGGGACTGGCTGACGCCATGGCAGAAGAACATAAATTGTGAAGATTTCATGGACATTTATTCCTCAAATTAATACTTTTATAATTTCTTACACCTGTCTTTACTGCAATCTCTGAACATAAATTCTGAAGATTTCATGGACACTTATCACTTCCCCAGTCAATATTCTTGTGATTTCCTATGCCTGTCTTTAATCTCTTAATCTCGTCATCTTTGTAAGCTGAGGATGTATGTTGCCTAAGGACCTTGTGATGATTGCGTTAACTGCACAAATTGTTTGTAGAGCATATATATTTGAACAATATGAAATCTGGGCACCTTAAGAACAGGATAACAGCGATTTTCAGGGAACAAGGGAGATAACCTTAAAGTCTGGCTACCTGTGGGCCGGGCAGAACAGAGCCGTATTTCTCTTCTTTCAAAAGCAAATAGGAGAAATATTACTGAATTCTTTTTCTCAGCAAGGAACATCCCTGAGAAAGAGAATGCATTCCCAAGGGGAGGTCTCTGAAATGGCTGCTTTGGGAACGTCTGTCTTTTACAGTTGTAGATAAGGGATGAAATAAGCCCCCGTCTCCTGTAGCACTCCCAGGCCTATTAGGATGAGGAAATTCTCGCCTAATAAATTTTGGTCAGATGGGTTGTCTACTCTCAAACCGTGTCTCCTGATAAGATACTATCAATGACAATGCATGCCCAAAACTTTATTAGCAATTTTAATTTCGCCCTGGTCCTGTGATCTCGCCCTGCCTCCATTTGCCTTGTGATATTTTATTACCTTGTGAAGCATGCGACGTCTGTGACCCACACCTTATTCGTACACTCCCTCCCCTTTTGAAAATCACTAATAAAAACTTGCTGGTTTTGTGGCTTGGGGGCATCACAGAAGCTGCCAACATCTGATGTCTCCCCAGACACCCAGCTTTAAAATTTCCCTCTTTTGTACTCTTTCCCTTTGTTTCTCAGACTGGCCAGCACTTAGGGAAAATAGAAAAGAACCCATGAAGAATTATCCGTGGCAGGTTCCCGGGATAGTCCTGCCTGGGGCTCAGACCTCCCTGACCAATCACTTTCCCTCTGTCTTCCTCTGCTGCAGGATCCCACTGCGTTCCCTGTGCCCACCTTCCAGGACCTGGCGGGTTTCTGGGACCTCCTACAGCTCTCCATCGAGGATGTGACCCTCAAGTTCCTGGAGCTACAGCAACTCAAGGCCAACAGCTGGAAACTCCTGGAGCCTAAGGTGGGGCTGGGGTCCCTTCAGGCAAAGAGGCCAGACTCTGGGAAATTCCCCTCCCCAGAGAGGTGAGGGTGGGATGAACAAGGGGGCAGGGGAAGGGACCCATAGGCAGCAAGGGCAGCCTTGGACAGGTGATAGGTGACCATCCCCTTCCAGAGTGACCATGCTCGTGGCCACTGCCATCTGCTTGGCCCCGGTGCTCATCAGTGCTTGAGCTGCCAGAACCCCCCAAGGCTTCCTCAGCGCGGGGGAGCGGGGGGCAGGGAGTGGCGGCTGCAGCTGGAGGGAGCAAAAGGCAAAAGTAGACCTTACAGAAGGACGGGCCTAGGCATCCAGGGCAGAGCCTTGAGAGTCCCCTCAGCCGCCAGGTCGCTGGACCTTGCCTGCGATGAGGGCCAGAGGCCTGGTATGTGCACCCTCATTGAGGAGCCTGGGTCGGGAACTCCCTCCTCCGGGTCAGGAGCCCGAATGAAAACCCGGTTCTGATGCGAGCTGTTGAGAATGGCGCCACCAGGGGGCGCTCGAACGCGCCGCGCTTTGGTGGAAAATGTGGGGATTTGACCGTGTCGGAACAGGAGCAGGTGGGGCTTCAGGTCATGGGATCCGTGGCGGATTCTGAGCGCCATCGCGTTCGGAGCCACGCGGTCGTCAGCGCTCCGCGCGCGGGGGTGCGGGGGCAGGCACTGGGGTGTTGGAATAGTTGGGCGCCCCAGCTCAGCGCTGTCCTCTGCTCCGCAGGAGGAGAAGAAGGTCCCTCCGCCGATACCAAAGAAGCCCCTGCGGGGCCGGGGCGTGCCGGTGAAGGAGCGCTCCCTGGACTCCGTGGACCGGCAGCGGCAGGAAGCGCGCAAGCGGCTCCTGGCGGCCAAGCGCGCCGCTTCCTTCCGCCACAGCTCGGCCACCGAGAGCGCCGACAGCATCGAGATCTACATCCCCGAGGCCCAGACCAGGCTGTGACCGGTCTGGCCCGCCCAGCCCGGCCTGGGCCCGCGGTTCTCCACCCGTACTGTACACCCAGCGTCGAGGTCACTGTGAACGCGGGCCGCCCCGTGCGCCCGCCCCACCGGCACCGCACGCCCCAGCCCCCGGGCCCGTCACACTCTCGTGGGTTTTTTACCTTCCTGATCCCACGCGAAGGCGCCCGGGCTGGGCAGGGGGCCGTGCCTCTCCGCCCTGCGCCCCTCACCTGGATCCCCCGCCCACCTGGTCCGACGCTTTGTCCCCACCTCCTTTCAATGGGCACCATCTCTGCCATTCTTTCCCCCCACGGGCCAGGCCGGGCCAGGCCCCATATCTGGGCTCTGCGTCCCCTCCCCCCACCCCGCGGGGCTGGGCTTCGTGGGGATCAAGCTTCGTGGCTTTTTATGAAGAATCCCGAGCCCCGCCTAGGAGCCCGCCCCACCCTCCCAGGGGCTCCATCCTCAGCCCTCTGCCCACTGGGCCCAGGGACCACAGTGGCTGGACCAACCCAGGACCAGGGCGCCTGGGCCTCTCCCCTTTCCCAGCGGCTGGGGAGGGGAGATGGGGGCTTCCCCTCACCACACCTGTGGCTGTTCCCACATCCCCTTGAGTATCCCAGGAAAAATAAAACGGCAGAACTGCACTCGAGCCAGCTGCTCTCTCCAGAAGAGGCCACCTCCGTCCCGTGTGTGGGAGGACGGGGGTGAAGGGAGAAGGGGCCGGGAGCCCACTCTCTTGGTTTGGAGACAGCAGGGGTGTTGCCTGAGCTCCTCCCAGGGATGGGCCGGCTGGTGGAAAGGAGATTCGGCCCCCTGATGCCCACAGTAAGGACCTGGACCCTCCTGGAGGGGCCCAGGTGGGGTGAAGAGGGGGAGGGTGTCAATTTCTCCGCTCTTCCGGTTTCGATGTATCCCATTCTGCCTCCCAGTCCCCAGGGTTCCCCCAGAGAGGGAAGTCCGGAGCTCACCGAGCACACAGCATGTGCTTGATAAACCGGGAGTGTGGTGAGATTGTTAGGTATTGACGAATAATTGGTTTCCCTTCCCCTAGGGACACAATGTTCCTTCTGCTCCAGTCATTCCTGATCAGCAGCAGAAAAACTTCAGTCCTGCCACATTTTCTGATGCCTCCTATGGGTGGCCACCTTGGTGGAGGCTGGGGTGGGGGAAGAGGAAGTACAAAGAACAGAGCTCTCCTGGGAAGCTAAATGGCAAACAGAACCTAGTATCGATGGCTTTATTGAGTGACCAGTGTGGGTCAGGCAAGGGGTGAGTGCTTTACATGAATGTGGCTGGTCCTTACAACAGAAGAGAAAGCCAAAGCTCAGGGCAGGTTACACGGCCTGTCTGAGGTCACAGTAATGCCAAATCATGAGCTTTTAGCTTTGCAGGCTTCTTAGACCAGAGAGGGCTGATGGCATTCTCCACCCAGAAAGCCCCTTTCCACTCCTTGAGCAGTCCTTTGGATTGGTGTGTCACCTTCAGGCAGGAGGAAAATCCTTCAGGATTGGCTGCTTTTCTGGGCCACACTGGATCAGCTAATTCTTCTCATTCATTTATTTAGCAGACATTTATCACTTTCGGGCGCCACAGGAATAGCCTTGAACAAGATGTAGTTTCTACCCTTAATGGAGCTTATGGTCATATGGGAAAAGCAGACAAATAAGCAAGCAGTTAAAATACAGGGTTGAGTGCCAGAAAGATGATTAGGGATTAGCTGCTGAAGGAGGGCCAGGGTTGAGAAGAATGTTCCAAGATCAGGGAACAGCTGTGCAAAGACCTGGAGGAGGAAGAGACATTGGGAGCACAGGGTCTTGATTATATCAGTGTTTGGGTCTCATTGAGGCAGGCGGCCTGGGTCCTGTGGGCTGTAGAGAGCCATAGAAGGGTTTTGAACAGAAGAGTGGCATGAACGTTTTATAGACTGGTTTAGTAGACAACTTCTGAAAAGCAAGAGATGGTCTACAATACAAACTCACATGAGCCTGGAAGGCGAGGAGGGCTCTAATGTGATCTGAATTCCCAAAAGCAGTTAGTTTGGAGGTGATCCCTTACAGACTCTGGGGCCTGGTCCAAGACTTAGTGAATAGACTCTGCCCTCGAATAAGGTTTTAACAAGTGCTCCACAAGATTCTGAGCAGCCAGGTTTGGGAAGACTTAAATTGGATGACTGTACAAGGGTCTCCAGTAGAAGGGCTGGGTCAGTTTACCTCTCTGAGATTGTTTTATCATCTCTAAAATTGGGGCATGGGTGAGGTTTGAACTCAGAGCAACGCTGTAAAACAGATATTGTTATCATCCCGATTTACAGATGAGGAAACTGGGGCGTGGAGAGGTTTAAACAGCTTACCTCAAACCATGAAGCCAGGAAGTGGCTGAGTCTGAGTTTAACCTTTACATTATACAGCATTTTATGGGTTTATGACTTTTCATAGACTGTTCTATGTCTGGTGTGGATGAGTCTCCTTTGGTTCTTGTCGCCTAGGTAGTTATGCTGAGCGCCATAGATCAGTGAAAGATTAGGTTCAGTCCTTTGGCTTAAGTTGCTTACAGTCTGGCCATGGCCAGCACATAAACAGAAAGTTATGGTGCAAAGGGAGACCTGCTCTCCCAGAGGGGCCAAGGGGTTGAGAGAGGAGAGAGCCCCTAGCAACCAGGGTGTTTTAGTCCATTTTGTACTGCTATAACAGAATACTGCAGGCTGGGTAACTCATAATGAACAGGTGTTTATTGGCTCACAGTTCTGGGTGCTGGGGAATTCAGTGTCAAGGTGCTGGCAACTCGTGAGAGCCTTCTTGCTGTGTCATCCCATGGCAGGTGAGAAGGTAAGAGAGGGCAAGAGGGAGTTGAACTTGCCCTTTTATAAGGGCGTCAGTTCCACCCATGAGAGTGCAACCCTCATGGCCTAATAACCTCTTAAAGGCCCCACCTCTTAATACTTACAATGACAAATTTCAGTGTAAGTTTTGGAGGGTACAACCATAGCACAGGCAGTCTGGGAGAGCTTTCTGCCTTGTGAGCTGGATCTTGCAGGATGAATTAGCATTTTGTAGTCAAGGAAGAGAAGGGAGAAATTCATTTCCGGCCAAGGGACAAACCTGGGCAAAGCCGTGGAGGCACATGTGTGTTGGGAATGAAAGCACAGGCTGGAGAGGGTGACAGGTTATGGTGGCTGTGGAGGGCGTGGAGGAGATATGGCCAGAAGGGACCCATAGAGTTGGGGGTGGGGGGCTAAGATGGAGGCCTCATAGTTTTATTTGAAAGATAAAACTATGGCCAAAAGACAGGAAATGGACTGGAGGGGGCAACAAGACAGCAGGGAGACCATTTAGGGAGCTGCTAAAGTGATCCAGGTAAGAGATAATGATGTTGACTTTGAGAGACATTTAGGAGGCATATGTGCTGTAAGCTGGATCTGGAGAATAACGCAAAGATGGGACGCCTTGAAGGTGTCACTCAGATTTCTGGCTTAATGAATGAGTAATGCCACGAATGGACATAGGACATTACAGAAGGAGCAATACAGTTGGGAAATACTTAACATGTCAATAACCATTTACTGAGCACTGAGAAGGTGCAAACTACTATGCCAAGCACTTTATACACATTTAGGTGATTTAATACTCACAGCAACCCTAGGAGTGGGTACTATTATTGTCTTTTTTTAAAACAAAGAGTGTAAATAGCTTTTCTGAGATAAGCAGACAAGAGTCAGGATTTGAACCCATGGCTATCTGATTTCTAAGTCTATGCTCCTGAGCCCCTCAGCAATTCTGCTTGAGGGAACTGCTAGCCATGACTCAAGACTCAGCTCAAGGCCTGGTTCCTCTAGGGAGCCTTCCCTGAATCTTCCTGGCCGGGCTGAAGATCCTCCTCTGTGCTGCGTGTGTATACTTCTGTCATCACATTTCTTAAATTCTATTGACATTTTGTAGACCCATCTGTTTCTTTAGTCAGAGAACTCTGGAGGCAGGTTGGTCCCAGCCATTTTTGCATCCCCAATGCCTAGCACATGATTGGCTGGCCAAATGCCAGTTACTCTGGGCAGTTCTGTTCCCTTCTCGTCTCCACATATTCAGTTAGTGAACAGGTTCTGCTAACCACGGTCTCCTAAATATTTCTTTGTACTGTTGGGGCTCAGAAAGCGATACCCCAAAGACTGGCGCTTTGACATGGTGAGAGGCCTTCAAAGCTGCCTCAGAATCAAGGTCCCTCTAACCTTCTCTCCCAAGTATAGGGAGGCACTCTCTCTAGAATGTCCTAATCTAATCAAGAAAACTTCTTTCCAAAAGAAACAAAATTGCCTTCCTCCCCTCCGCGAAATCTCATCTATCTCAGAAAAGAAGACTGAGGAAGGCAACTACGCCTGGATGGATTTTTCACAAGATGATGCCTGCTTCTCGGGCTCATTCAAATTCTAAAGAGAATCATTTTCAAGTTAATTTCTGTCCATTTTTTCGCCCTAAGAATCACGTGCTTCCCTCAAAAGAATTGTCTATATTCTCCATCTCTCCCCTTCCCCTTTGAAAAAGGGTGTATAAGCTTCTGTACCCCACTGGGTTATTGGGTAATCATTCTCCTGTGACCCTTCCCTTCCCGCCCCCTCACCCCCACCCCGTGCTATGCACGTTAAAATAAAATTTTGTATGTCTTTTCTCCTATTGATCTGCCTTTTGTCAGTTGATTTTCAGTGAACCTTGGCCCCTACAACACTGTTCCCTTTTCTCCATCTTAACTGCCAGAACTTAGCTTTGAGCTTTTGAGATAATAGGGGAAGGGTGCCTAACGTGGTAAGCAGTCTATGTATGAGGCTTCCTCTGGAGGTGTCCCTGAAGTTTGAAAATTGTGCCAGAGCACAATTTGGCATAGTAAAGAAAGGCGGGAAGGGCACTGCATGGCCAGGCACGGTGGCTCATGCCTGTAATCCCAGCACTTTGGGAGGCTGAGGAGGGCAGATTGCTTGAGCTCAGGAGTTTGAGACCAGCCTGAGCAACATGGTGAAACCTAGTCTCCACAAAAAGTACAAAAATTAGCCAGGCCTGGTGGTGTGCATCTGTGGTCCCAGCTACTCGGAAGGCTGAAGTGGGAGGATCACTTGAGCCCAGGAGGTCGAGGCTGCAGTAAGTTATGATTGTGCCACTGCACTCCAGCTGGGGTGACAGAGAGAGATCTTGTAAAAA
>NW_012117376.1:5639997-5645181 GCF_000951035.1 Colobus angolensis palliatus
AGTTTCTGTTCTGTGGAAAGTGTAAAGCATTCCAACAAAGGGTTTTAATGTAGATTTTTTTTTTTTTTTGCACCCATGCTGTTGATTGCTAAATGTAATAGTCTGATCGTGACGCTGAATAAATGTCTTTTTTTTAAAAAAAAAAAAAAAAAAGATTACAGTCTGTAAACTGGAGAGCCCTCCTTCTTCCCTAACAATGGAATCTTTTGAAATTTCCTAGATTATTTCAGGGACCCACCTCTCGTTCTGCATGGGGGTGGGTGCTCAGTAAGTTGTGCCAGGCTGGCCAGGCACGGTGACTCACACCTGTAATCCCAGCACTTTGGGAGGCCGAGGTGGGCGAATCACGAGGTCAGGAGTTCAAGACCAGCCTGACCACGGTGAAACCCTGTCTCTACTAAACAAATACAAAAATTAGCTGTAGTCCCAGCTACTTGAGATGCTAAGGCAGGAGAATTGCTTGAACCTGGGAGGTGGAGGTTGCAGTGAGCCGAGATCGTGCCACTGCACTCCAGCTGGGGTGACAGAGAGAGATCTTGTAAAAAAAAAAAAAAAAAAGAGAAAGCAGCTGGGCACAGTGGCTGAGGTCTGTAATCCCAGCACTTTGGGAGGCCTAGGCAGGCAGATCACCTGAGGTCGGGAGTTCGAGACCAGCTTGACCAACATGGAAAAATCCCTTCTCTATTAAAAATACAAAATTAGCCGGGCGTGGTGGTGCATGCCTGTGACCCCAGCTACTCAGGAGGCTGAGGCAGGAGAGAATTGCTTGAACCTGGGAGGTGGAGGTTGCGGTGAGCTGAGATCGCGCCATTGCACTCCAGCCTGAGCAACAAGAGTGAAACTAAAAAGAAAGAAAGAAAAAAAAAGGTGGGAAGGACACTCTAGGTAGATGAAAAAGCATCAGGAATTCACTGGGTGTGAAACAGCGTGGTCTGCCAGGTTTTGTATGTGGGAGCAAAATAAATATGCAGGCTGAGATTAGTGTGATGAAGGTGGGAAGGGCCTTGTGGGAGCGTTAAGAAGTTTGAGCTTTGGGACTACTCTGTATATGATAAAATTGATGTCTGTATAGGGTACAGTGGGGACACAGAGGAGGAAGTGAATACTTGTACCCAAGAGGTCATGTAAGACTTAGGTTTTACTATATTTCAATTATTTTTACACTAACACTAGCCACATTTATTTCCCTGTTGGCTGTGTGCCTGCCACAGTACTTTACAAATATTGTCTCATCCAACCCTCACACCATCCCTGCGAAATGGGTGTTATTACCTCTACACAGAAGGGGAAGGGAGGCTCAGACAGGTTAATAATGTTCCCAAGGTCACTAGAAAGCTAGCCCGGATCCCAAGATTAAAGCACTAAATTATACTTTCCTAAGAAGAGCTTCTTGAGGTCAGGGATCATGTCTTTTGTTTTTGCGTGCCAAGACCTCGGTCTTAGAAGACACCTAATAAACATCAGTTGAAAAAAATGACTGGATGATCTTTCACTTTTTCCACGCAGAAAGCACGTGGCGACAGCACTGAGAAACCTCCAGACCACCAGGGGGCGCGACGTCCATTTCAGTGCAGTGGGGCCCGGTTGCGGACGCCTAGCTTCCTTCCGTCCTTTGGCTAAAGTTCAGCCAATCACTGCGCTCCGAGAGCCGGCGGCCAGTGGGCAGGGTCACAGGACAAGGTCTCGCGGGCCGCTGGGAGCGGCGACTTCCGTGCTCCCGGCGAGCGGGCGGAGAGCGGGGGCCGCACTGAGGAGTGTGGGCTGGGCCGCAGGTGAGCGCGCGGTCCCGGCGAGCAGGTCCGGTCAGCCCAGGCCCGTAACCTCTGAGTTACGGGAGGAGTGATCGCTAGGGTCCACCCCTGTCCTGGCCAGACCTGCCAGCCCCCCTCTCTGGCGGGTGCTCTGGTGCCCAGTTTGGGAGCCCAAGTAGCCCTCCGCAGACAGGGCTTATCGGCACCTCAGTGAGGACGGACGTTGATGAGGCCACAAATGAGGTGGGATAGGGGCAGTGAACCGGGAGCCCCACAGAAGGGAGAAGGGTAGCCATTTGGATGGACTCTGACCTCACGTGCGCTCCCATTCCTGGACTGCGCTTGAGTGACTGTCAGGGTTAATTCTTTCACCTTCTCAGGCCTCCTCTGTCCTTGTTAGCAGTTCTTGAATTTAGGACTACGGCTTCTGGCCTCGTTGGGCCTCCGGGCCCCCGCACTGGGGCAGGTTTCCCAGCAACTCAGTTGACTTTTACCGGATGCTTTTGGCGCACGTCCTCCATGCCGGGCTGGAAATATGCGTCACAGTGTTTTTCAGACACTTTTGCCTCTTTCATTGTGATACCTTGCCTGGGATGACTATGATGGAGTCTTTAGGTTTTTGTAATCAGCAAAGGCGTCTGTTATGCTCCTGCCACCCTCTGGGGGAGAGTGGGTGGAGAATGTTGTGATTTTACACTAGGGAGTTGTTTGGGCTGTCATTCATTCGTTCAGCAGACCTTTTTTGGGCACTCTGCCAGGCAGGGTGGGAGAGGTGCCTGGATGGATAGGGCACAATGGGGCCAGACAGACATGGTGCTTAGCCTTTTGGAGCTTAAAGTGTCTTGAGAAATGCAAACAGGGTAGGCCAGCACCGTGCCTGACACAGAGCAAGTGGTTGTAAGTGTTGAATAAAGGAATGAATTGACTTATTTGGGAATGATTAGAATGTGAGCAGGACGGTAGAGAGACACTTTATGCTGCATGTGAGAGATCGTTGTGAACTCATGCTCGATATGTTTTCGGACAGATTTGAAAGTCTGGACAGTTGCTATTTAGGGAAGCATTTACTTCTACAGAGGACTTGTTTTAAAGGTGGAAGTAAAATGAAGAAGTATTAGGTTTGGGATTCTTCAGAGGTGCCTCTTTTAACTATTGTTATAGCTCTGAATTTCACAAATCCCTAAGTATAATCTCAGAGTTTGGGAAAAGGGAAGCTCTTCTAGGTAATGAAATGCCAGGCTGATGGGAAAAAAACTATGGGAAGCTCTCTCCAAATCCAGGATTTGGACAGAAACCGTATACCTCTGCAGTGTGTTCTTCCCGCTAGAAAGAGTGTAGACTTTGAACTTGGAGAGGCCTGGGTTCAAAATCAGCGGCTCTATCACTTCTGGTGATTTTGGGTAAGTTAACATAATGTCTCTGAGCCTTTGTGGCCTTAACAAGAGCCTGGGCTAATAATTCCTACATCATAGAGGTGTTAGGAGGATCAGATGATGGTTAGTGTGTAAATTGTCATCATAGTGCCTGGTGCTAAGACAATAAGGAGGGGAGTCTTGGAGATGCTGCAGTTCTATTTATTTATTTATTTATTTATTTATTTTATTATTTTTAATTTCATGATGCTCCCTTACTGTGGGGATCCTCAACCCCCTGCGCCACAGACCGGTGGTGGTTTTCAGCCCATTAGGAACTGGGCTGCACAGCAGGAGGTGAGTGATGGGCGAGCTGGGAAGCATTACTACCTGAGCTCCACCTTCTGATAGATCAGCAGCGGCATTAGATTCTTACAGGAGTGCAAACCCTATTGTGAACTGCGCATGCGAGGGATCCAGGTTGTGTGCTCCTTATGAGAATCTAATGCCTGATGATCTGAGCTGGAACAGTTTCATCCCGAAACCATCCCTCTCCAACCCCCATCCGTGGAAAAATTGTCTTCCACGAAACTGGTCCGTGGTGCCAAATATAGGTTGCGGACCGCTGCCTTATAGTGTTACGTCCAGAGAACAATGGGATTCCTTCAAAGAGAATTGGGAACCAAAGAGAGAGGGGGAGAATCATCTTATCCTTGGTGAGGTTTCGATTGTTCACTTTAGATCAGAGATAGCAGTGTTGGAGAAGTACCTACGGGGGCATAAACAGAAAGATCTTTTAGTGGATACTTTTGGGCAAGTCTCTTAACCCTCTGATAGTGGGTTATGTATCTACCTCATGTGGTGGACATGAGGATTAAGAGAGAGCGTGCATACGATGTGCCTAGCCCAAGGCCTAGCATGTAATAAGTGCTCAATACATGGTAGCTGTGTTATTATAACTGTGAATGATCTTTGGTAATTGATAATGTAATAATCATTTGAGATGGAATGGCCATTAGAGTGACCCAATTTGTGTGTTTTTACATTACTTTGGCATTGCCCTACTTCATTTCAGGAGTCCCTGAGACAATTCCACTCCTCTCCCTGCCCACCCCGCCCCGCTCCCGTCCCAGCTCCCGGCCAGGGCTTGTACAGTGGCTTTTCACAGTAAATCTTCAAGTTCTACGGTATCCAGAGTATGTATAATGATTTGTGATATTTTCAGGAGCTTTTTATGTAAATACGACGGTATGGGTTTCATTGAAGACAGGAAATTTTTTTTCTTCTTGAGACGGAGTTTCGTTCTGCTGCCCAGGCTGGAGTGCAGTGGCGTAATCTCAGCTCACTGCAACCTCCGCCTCCCAGGTTCAAGTGATTTCTCCTGCCTCAGCCTCCTGAGTAATAGGGATTACAGGTGTGAGCCACTGTCTTTAGCCAAGATAGGATACTTTGAAAGTGGGTTAGTCAGCAGATTTGTGAAGTATAGGTTTGTCCCCTTGTTAGAAAAGCCAGGTTCAGAATAAGATAAAACCATTATCTATTTACCTAAAATCCAGAATAATTGGGTATAACACATTATGTATTTGACTGTTTAAATATACTCCTTATGCTTTGCATGAGGAAAAGGAACAACTTTTCATATGGTGGAGAATTGTAGAATTGTGTGTCATGGGGAAAAGGTGGCTGGCTGCGCTCATGGAGAAATTTCATAAAGCAGAGAAAGGCATCTTTTTCCCTTCTTGAAATGTTGGCAAACTAGGGCCTGGGGTCAGTGGGCTTGAAGCTCTATTAGGTAAGGCTCAGAGGTCCCCTTGTGGGGAACATTGTCATATATTGGTGCACACTTGTCAAAGATTACAGTCTGGCTTTCTGCCCGTGGACGCCGCCGGAGAAGCATCGTTAAAGTCTCTCTTCTCCCTGCCGTCATGTCTAAGTCAGAGTCTCCTAAAGAGCCCGAACAGCTGAGGAAGCTCTTCATTGGAGGGTTGAGCTTTGAAACAACCGATGAGAGCCTGAGGAGCCATTTTGAGCAATGGGGAACGCTCACGGACTGTGTGGTAATGAGAGATCCAAACACCAAG
>NW_012117376.1:5646731-5700095 GCF_000951035.1 Colobus angolensis palliatus
AAAAAAAAAAAAAAACAAAACAAAAACAAAAAGTAAAAAAACATTGTGCCAGGCTGCCTGGTAAGTGGAGAGCCCTAGTGGGTTGCTCTTATTTGGTGGGAGGTGATGCTGGGTTCTCTCTAATGCTGCCTTGTGCTCTTCCACAGATGTCATGTGGCCTGTGTTTTGGACCGTGGTTCGTACCTATGCTCCTTATGTCACATTCCCTGTTGCCTTCGTGGTTGGGGCTGTGGGCTACCACCTGGAATGGTTCATCAGGGGAAAGGACCCCCAGCCCGTGGAGGAGGAAAAGAGCATCTCAGAGCGCCGGGAGGATCGCAAGCTGGATGAGCTTCTAGGCAAGGACCACACACAGGTGGTGAGCCTTAAGGACAAGCTAGAATTTGCCCCAAAAGCTGTGCTGAACAGAAACCGCCCAGAGAAGAATTGATGGAGGACACAGGGCCCTACGGTCCTACTGTGGGCGGTGACTTGTCCTGCTACCATGTTGACAGAGGCCCAGAACCCACATCTAATTGGCTTTGTTGCTTATTCTGGCCCCTCCCACACCACGCAGCCACACAAATACTAGCTGCTCCTTGATGTCCAGGCAGACCCAGCGGCAGCCAAAGGGCCAGTGAAGAGGAAGGCCCCATCTGTTGTGTGGTGGCCAGAAGCACTCAGGCATCTGAGTTTACTGGTGCATTGCTGGGAGGAGTGTTATGAGATGAACGTTGGCTGTCAATCTCTGTGGGCAGGCGGTTTGGCCTCGAGTGGGAATGGCTGGGATTTGGGTGTTGCCTTTAGGAGGGATACCTGCATGTCTAGTTCCAGTCTGCACTGGGAAGAATTCAAATATGCACCTGGCTCCCTTCACTGTTTTGCCCTATCTTTTGTGCTCATTCTTACTGAAATCTGTCTTGTCAGCTCAGGAGTGGGATTCCCCCGGGAAGGAAAGCATTTTTCCTGTTCTGGGAAGCCCAGACTGTTCACTTTGGGGCAGGGACGAACATGTGCCTCGTGAATTTGCTTGAAAACAGTCCCCATTGTCTACCCCCATCACTGTAGAGTGCAAAACTTGATTAAAGTGGTATCTGAGAACCATAATGATCGAATCTTATGTAGATGGTATTTGGGAGTCTTCTTAGGAGTTAGGCAAGTACAGGCGTTTTAGAGCAGGATAACATTGGTATCAAAGGGTGCCAAGGAGCCCTGGAAACTGCTTTACTAGTGCGGTTGCACTGAACCCTGGAGGTACAGATTCCCAGGAACCTTTTTACCATCATTACAATTGGCCGTAGCAGCTTCAAGTCTAAATGGAAGTAGACCACACACACACACCCCTTTCCCTATAAAAGTATATACGCACGTTCAAGAAAATCTGGTAGGGATTTTAAAAAGGGCACCCATGTTCCCAGCTCGTTAATAACAACCATTAACATTTTGTTGTATTTTACTAATTCTCTGCATAGGTTTTAAAGATAGTTATCATTACTGTACATTTAATTTTATATACTTTTCTCACTATTATCATTTTTCCCATTTTATATGGTCATCATTCACGGCTCAGTCCAACCTTGACTTCCTGGGCTCAAGTGATCCTCCCACTTAAGCCCCCCAAATAGCTGGGACTACAGGAGTATGCCACCATGCCCAACTAATTTTTTTATTTTTTGTAGAACCAGGTCTCACTATGTTTCCCAGGCTGGTTTCAAACGATCCTCCGGCCTTGGCCTGTAGTGTTTTTTTTTTTTGGAGATGGAGTCTCATTCTGTCACCCAGGCTGGAGTCCAGTGGTGTGATCTTGGCTCAAGGCAACCTCTGCCTCCTGGGTTCAAGTGATTCTCCCACCTCAGCTCCCTAAGTAGCTGGGATTACAGGTGTGCACCATCACGCATGGCTAGTTTTTGTGTTTTTAGTAAAGATGGGGGTTTCACCATGTTGGCCAGGCTGGTCTCGAACTCCTGACCTCAGGTGATCCCGTCTGCCTCAGCTTCCCCAAAGTGCTGGGATTACAGGTGTGAGGCACCGTGCCTGGCGGCCTGTAGTTTTCTTTTTTTTTTCTTTTTTTTTTAATATGGAGTCTCGCTGTATTGCCCAGTCTGGAGTGCAGTGGCGCGATCTCGGCTCACTGCAACCTCTGCCTCCTGGGTTCAAGTGATTCTCCTGTCTCAACCTCCTGAGTAGCTGGGATTACAGGTGCGCACCACCACACCTGGCTGATCTTTGTATTTTCAGTAGAGACAGGGTTTCACCATGTTGATCAGGCTGGTCTCGAACTCCTGACCTTGTGATCTGCCTGCCTTGGCCTCCTAAAGTTCTGGGATTACAGGCATGAGCCACCGCACCCGGCTGTAGTTGTTTTTAATAGCAACATAATTGTCTATCAAGTGGGAGTATGGCATAAGTTTATTCTGGACAGTTTCCGTATTGCTGGACATTTGAATTGTTTCTGGTTGTTCACTTGTTTAGATACTTCAATGAATATCTTATATGAAGCTTTTCCTGCATTTTGGAATAAACAGTAAAAATAGTAAATGTCACTTTGGATGAAATGGGATAAATGAGCAGTTTTGAGGATCTCATGCATAACACCAAATGTCTTTCCTAAAGGGCTCTAGGAGTTTCTACTAAATGTTACCACTTAAGGTGTTGCTGGTAAGGCTGTGAGGGGAGTAAAAGCAGACGGCAGGAAGAAGCATAAGAAGCTGTTGCCTCTTGAAGCCGTCTGATGTTTAAGTCAGCCAAGGGCAGTACTGAGCATTTCGTGAATTAATCTGCCTCTAAAAGGGAGTGGGTATTGGCCCTGCTTCTTAAATTGTCTCTCCTGAGGCCTGATGGTGTTCACAGGTCGGTGATGGTGGAGTTCCTGAACAGTTAGAGGTGCCAGCTGTGAAGAGGTGCCAGCTGGAGGTGCGTTCCAGGACCTAGTGGTGGCCTGAGAGGAGGGAGCAGGTTGAGTCGTTGGCTTCTTCTAGGTCACTGAGGTCTAGTGGGAATGTGGAAATGAGCTGCTGTTGCTTCGCAGGGAACAAATCCGATGGAGCTTGAGGAGAGGCTGTCAGCTACCATGTAAGGAGATTTCTGGTTCTGGCTGAAATGAGCAGGCCTCATCGGCACACCAGTGCTGCCACCCTATGGCAGTCCTGGCTTACCAAACCTGCAATCACTTCCCTGGGCTAAACAAACACTGGTGCCGGCAGAGGTCAGGTGACAAATGAGCCACCACGCTGGCAGAAAGTACAGACCTGCCGAAAGAGGGCAGTGGTGACTCACACTCACCTTCCAATCTGCTGCTCATCCAGTGGTACCAGATTTTTGAATTTTTCTAAAAGATGTTCTAAGAGCTCCAGAGAGTATAAAAAAAAAGAAAGAAAAGATGCTAGAAATTCAGGGTTTTTTGGTGTGTGTAACCTTCTGATTTTTAAGTGTTGATAGTTCATTTTACAAAATTCTAAGCATGCTAACCTACCCGTAGGGTTAATTTGACCCAGTGGCTGCCAATTTGTGACCTCTCAAACTGCCCCCTCCTTCTGATGACACCTAAGAAATATGCTTTTTTTTTCTTTTTTTTTTTTTTTTCCAATCTATCAGCTTGTGACAAATATTAGATCCCAGAATTGGTTTCCCTCAAAACCCTTTTGGGCATCCTTAAAAAACATGAGGATGGAAAGCCTATAGAAATAACAGCAAACACATTTTCCCACGGACATTTTTGGATTTTCAGATCTTTTAAAATATCCCTGTCACCACTCATTGTCCTGCACTCGGTGTCTGGTCGAGAGAGCCCTATCTTTCGGAATCCAGGTGGCTCCCTTCTTCCAGTCTCACTTTGATTGTGCCCCCTTTTAAATACTTTCCTTTCCAAGGGCACGTCGTCACTGAATTTCTTCCTCTAGCAAGTCTATTAGTATTCTCAGCTAGATCTTTCTTTCCCACAGGCTATCTGAAATCAGTCATTGCAGTGGCTGTAAGATAGTATATGTGCTCTTGCCTCTGCTCAGGTGACATTAGATAGCAAGGTTTATGTGGATGTGGGTACAGACAGGTCAGGGTTGCTGGAATGAACCAAGGTGCAGACCGGTTTTCTTCCATGCTTGCTGATTCACCTTGGAGGCAGTGACCTTCTTTTTGACTGGCCTTCCAGTCACAGTTCACTGAAACACATGAGTGAGTGGACGTGCTTGGGGCTTTTTGCTCCCACCACTTCCCCTCGTCTCTACCCAGCCCTGTGATGGTGGTGGCTTTAGTATAGGGTTATCCTGTCCGAGCATGGCAGGAATCACTTCTCTCCCTGCAGTGGTTCAGTGTCTGGTGCTTTTCCACTCTTTCTAGACCCTTTCCTGTGCCTGTTGCTGTGTTAGCACAAGTCGACTGGGCAGCTGCCAGAACAAGCCTGCCAGGGAGCCTTTTGACTCTGGTCAGCTCCCCAGGGCTCCAGGGTGGTGGGACTGTCGCTGAGTGAAACATCATGGAATTAGCCTTGCCAGAGTCTGGGTTGGGAGCCAGGCAGTGAGAATGTAAAAGCCCCTCCGTCTTGCCTCACTTTTTCTTTTCCACTTTGCTTTAGATCTCTAAGTACTTGTAAAGTAGGGAGCCAGGGCAGTGTAGCAGAGGAAAAATAAAGTGGATTCTCAGTCTGACAGACTTAAATTATGAATACTGCCTCAACAATTAACTGGATGACCTTGGGCAAGTCACTTAGCCCTTCTGAACCTCAATATCCTCACCTGTAAAATAGGGGTAAGAATTTTTGTTGGGTTGTTGTGAGGATGAGGTAATTATGTAAAGTTCTTAGCATAGTGACTAAGAACTTTACATAATTACCTCTTAGCATAGTGACTATGCTAAGAACTTTACATACATTGTCACAGACTATGCTAAAACTTTACATACATTACCTCATCCTCACAACAACCAGTGGGTACTCAGTAAATGTTAGCAGCTTGAATTGTATTGCAGGAAGAACCTACGTTTCCTGCAATAGTTGCGTGTATCCTTGTGCTCCTGGTGAGGTGGGGATCTCGGGGAGAGAGCAGCCTTGGCTGAGGGACAATAGGGACCCTCATAGACCTGGTGGTTGAGAGCTGCTTATAAATATTTCACAGAAAGAACTGGCTTGCATAAGAACCAAGAAGCACAGGCTGGTCAGGAGATTGCAGGCTTCACACCTGCCTTCGTGGTAGTTCCATCAGTGCAGTCTACAAAGTCAGAGGGAAGCAGATTGGCCAGAATGCCCAGGAGGCCACAGATCAGGAGAATTGGGAGAGGAAAGAGCCTTGGACTTGGAGGCAAGAGGTCTGAGTGGTGACCTGGGGTTATGCCGCTTCACCTCTCCTGGCCTTGGTTTCCCTGCAAAATGGGGAACGTGTTCCCTACTGATCCTGTGAAGAGTGAGAAAACCAGTTTAGAGTGCTCTGAAAACATGCAAGTGCTAGATATTACAGCCCAGGAAAACCTCCTTTATCTAGTTGGGATGGCAGCCAGTCTGAATAATAAAATACAAATACATGTGCTATTATTTCTTTCCTGTACACAGCCTATTTTAAAGTATTTGCTAAGTAGAAGTCTTTACGGGAATCAATTTGAAGAGTGAGGAGTAATTAGTAACTGGTGTATCCGTTTTCATCCTGTTCCAGCAGTGCCTCTGGTACTTGAAAAACAGTTTATTCTTTTTGAATTGAACTTGTTAACATCAATTATCTGTTAATCAGATCCTTTTTACATAATACAAAAGTAAACCCTGGCTTTGTTTTTTGTTAAAAATGCCGAATGGGCCCTTCTAATTATTGAGATTTAAAAAAATCTTTACTAGCACCCCAGCAAGGGCAGCTTTTCTATCTAGAAGAATCCAAAGTCCTTAGGGCCCTTATTCCCTCTCTCAGTGCCCAGTTTCTTCACTTCCAACCCCCGCTCCAATGTCCATTTCTCCTTCTCTGAGCCTAAGCTGCTAAGTGCAGCTGGAGTAATTTGTATAACCATCTTGCCTGGCCCTCTTCCTTCATGGGTTGTGGGTGGCAACAGAGTCTGCAACACTTCAAGGTAATCTTTTTTTTTGTTTTTTTGAGACGGAGTCTCACTTTGTTACCCAGGCTGGAGTGCAGTGGCGCGAGCTCAGCTCACTGCAAGCTCCACCCTCCCGGGTTCATGCCATTCTCCTGCCTCAGCCTCCCAAGTAGCTGGAACTACAGGCGCCCACCACCAAGCCTGGCTAATTTTTTGTATTTTTAGTAGAGACGCAGTTTCACCGTGTTAGCCAGGATGGTCTTGATCTCCTGACCTCGTGATCCGCCCGCCTCCTCCTCCCAAAGTGCTGAGATTACAGGCTTGAGCCACTGCACCCGGCCAAGGTAATCTTTTTTAAATCCAAGCTCCTCGAGGATCCCAACCCCATCCCTGTGCCCTTTGTTGCTCTTTACTGCTTGCTATCTGCCTCCACCAATACAGCGGTGAGGGCATTTTGGCTCAAAGCCTTTGTAATTGCAAATCTTGTTATACTGGTCATATTCTAGCTTTTTGCAGTACACCACATTCTCTTCATAGGATTCTCCCTTGACATCACCACATCTCAGTTTCCTTTTTCAGCTCTCCTGCCCCTGCTCCCTCCTGTTCTAATGTGAGTGTTCTTCCAGCTTCGTTCTTGCCTCTGTTTTCTTGCTGGACAGTCTTAGCCTCATCTGTGGCTTCACCCACCCCAGTGGCGATGACTCTCAAATGTATATCTCTAGTTCTGAATTTCCCCCTAAATTCTAGATCATTATCCAAAACAGCATACCACCCATCTCTGTCTAGATTTACCATATAGTATAATGGTTGAAATGTTGACCTGGGTTTGAAGCCTAACTGTAATCTAGCTGTGTGACTCGAGAAGTTATTTAAATTTTATGAACATCATCTGCAAAATGGGGTGAATTCTGCCCACTTCACAGAGTGGTGACATTGTGGTGACAATATTTATGTTTATAAGACACGTAGTGCAGTGTCTGGCAGAGTCTCTTCCCTCTGTCCTGTTGTTCAGGTTGTTTTTGATCTTGCCCCTCCTCCTTCCCATGGATTCCATCACCCACCGTGGTGGCCACTTCTGCATCTGAAATCCATCCTTTGTTTTCCCCCTTACTCCCCTGCTTTTGGTCCTCTTCATTTCTTGCCTGAGGTTTTGGTCTCTTCCTGAAAATTCTCCCCATTTCTGCCAGCATTTTCTTTCTAAAGACCTTCCTGGCTCCTCGCCTACAGGAAACAAATGAAAGGCCCTTGCATGTCATGCAAGCTCTTTCACCATCGTGCCCCCGCCCACCTCCTTAGCTTCGTCTCCCATTGTTCCCCATGATGGGACCTAGTTTTTGCCACATCTTGAATATGTTATGCCCATTTAAACTTTGAGACCTCCATGTGCCCTACACATTGTGCCTCCCTGGTACTTCCCTCACTGGTTGCCTGGTAACTGGTAAACTCCTAGTTAACACTACCGGATTTAACATGCGGGGCCACATGCAGTTTTCCTAAGCACAGATTGTCATTCCTGCTCTGCTTCTCTAGCCCTGTGTTCATTCTACTGTAAGAATGTTGTTACAGGCACTGGGATTGGTGTGTGTCTGTATCCCCCCTAGACTGTGAGTTCCTTGAGGGCAGGGACCAATTCTTACTCCTCTGCCCCTTGCAGAGTACCTCACAAATGATCATTGTCAATAAATGTTGAATGAATTAAGAGGCCCTGAAGTGTGATTCTGGGATGGAGCAGGTACTGGGGCTGGGTGTGGGGACAGGTCTCAGAAGGATAGGGAGCAGGGCCACCAGGTGTGTGCTTTGAGGTGCCTGGCAGCTTAGAGCTAATGGCAGCTGTGTTTTGCTACAGCGTTACCTTCCCCAAGGCTAGTAATGCGATGAACCTAAAGAAACTGCTGGCTTAATTTTCTAGGGGACTGGGACTTGGGCAGAAGACTGCATTTCCCTCCTGGGTAGGACCTGGACCAGGATAGCCCATGATGAATTTGACCCTGATGACTCTGTAGTGGGGAACAATGTCCTCAGGAAAGCATTCAGGAAACCCTTCGTGTAGTAGTGATCAAAGCTCTGCAGCAGCTCAGCAGGGTGGATGGGAAAACTCCAAGGAATCCAGCGAGGCCCTGGGTCTGAGCCCAGGGATCCTCTTAATGCACTTACCAGGTGACACTCTCCAGCCTCTCAGTGGACCCTTGGACCAACCCTTTGGTTTGAGGAATCCTGGGAAGGGGTGGGAATGACTTCCTGGACATCCTGTGGGAGCCACTGCTTCTGGAGTGTCTCTGTTTTATCTCCATTTTCCCCTTCATGCCTTCCCTCTAGCCATGTGCCTAAGAGGGTGGGATGGGCCGGCAGGTGAAGCCTGTAAGCATTGAAAATAGAGATGGGGAAGGCTCTGGTTTCCCCACCTCCTCAAGAAGCAGACTATAAATCTTGTATTTATATGAAACCCTCTTTCCACTTGTCTGTTATTCTTAAGGATTCAATTAAAAGAGAGAAAATCACCGATTCTCCTCCTACCCCTGGAGTGGAAAATGGCTCCCCCAAGATAACGGGATTCTTAGCAGAGCTGGCCCTGTGGCCACCCCATGCCCCCTCCCTTTTCCAGCTTGCACCTTGTCATCATGCCAAACCAAGGTCAGCTTCTGGCCTGCAGTTTGCTTGACTTGACGATGAGGGGAAACCCTCTTGGGTGCCTGCCGGCCGTAGGGCATAGCCACAGCCCCTCTGGTGGCTCATGTGACTTACCTCTGATGAAGGCTGCAGCGTGCTTTTCCTGACCCCCTCCCAGTTTTATTTTCCCAGCACACAGACCAAAGATCAACTCTTAGGGTACCTCTGCCCCTTTGATCCTCTCCAAGCTGTTTTCTCCATGTGCGGGAGGCTAGGAGGTCACAGTCTTTCCCACAGATGCGAGTCCTGTGTGTTTATAATTTGGTTGATTGATGACAAGGTGGATTGTTCAGCTGCTGTTGTCCCTAAAGCCCTGTCCTTGGCTGGCTCTCACCTCGCTGATATATGCTGGGGCCTTGATGCGCTCAGACCCCACCCCACCTCACCTCGCACCCTGCAATCCACTCTCCTCAAGAAGCTCAGCTCTGGAGCTGGACTGCTCCCATTCAAAGCCCAGCACTGCCGCTCACAGCTGCAGTCCTTTGCAAGCTTCTCAGTGTCACCTGTGTCAAATGGGGCTAATGTATGACTTACAGGGTTATCGCGAGGATTCAAGGAAAACACACCAAAGCATCTGGAACAGTGGCTCACATATAGTTAGCACTAGGAAAAGTTGGTTATTGTGATTAGGAGTATTTTTTTCCATTTCATACATTTAGCCACACTTTAGGACCCTGATTTCTCTCTGGGCTCTAAGAGGGAGTGCTGGAGTGTAGTGGGGAAACAGGCCTACAGTAACCCTGTGGCCAACAGCTGGGGAACCATGAGGGTACCCTGATCCTCAGCCCTGAGGCCTGTTGGCTGTGCTGTTTGTTGCTTCTCTGCCCCTGTTTCACTGCCCCCCTCCGAGTCCCCAGGCCCTTCCTGGACTGCCTTGGTGTCTTGCAGCAATCCCAACCTGCACACAGCCTTGTATGGCTCACTGATTGGCCTTCAGGCAGATAGAGATTTCTGGAGGAGGCTGGAGAAGCTGAGGGTTGGCTGAGGGTGGCACTGAGCTGAGGGGACCCTGCTCGGGCTACTGTGGCTCTTGGGAGTATATGCAGAGGGGGTCCCCCAGATTGTTGCTCATGACCCCCAGACAGGAGAAGTGTGTTAGTTTGTCAGGGCTGCCATAATGAAACACCGCAGAGTGGCTCACCAACCACAGAGACTTATTTTCTCACAGTTCTGGAGGCTGGAAGTCTAAGATCAAGGGGCCAACTTGATGGGGTTTTTCTGAGGCCTCTCTCTCGGGCTTGCAGGTGGGCACCCTTTTGCTGCCTGTTTACATGGGCATCTCTGTCTGCCTGTGCACTCCTGGTATGTCCAAATTTCCTCTTAAAAAGGCACCATCAGGTTAGATTAGGGCCCACCCTAATGGCCACATTTAAGTTAATCTTGTCTTTAAAAGCCTATCTCCAAATACAGTCATATTATAAAGAAATACGAAGTTTAGAACTTCAACATATGAATCTTGTGGGGACACATTTCAGCAGTAACAGAAAGACAGACGGCAGCAGCATGAAGTGGGCTGCTGCCGCTGGGGAACCCTCTGCATAGGAGAGTGGCTGCAGCCAGAGCCTTTAATGGGGAGGCGCTCAGCCCACCCTGGGGAGAGGCTGGTGTTGGGTCCTTCTCCCTCTCTCCCACAAGAGGCCTTAGAGTCAGAACTAAATGCCTGAGGCCGGAAGGCTCTGTGAGCTGATTATCCCTGTGGTCTCTGGGGTGAAGGAACAGTCAGCAGGCCCCAGGCATTGTCCCATCCTTCCCCTGCCTTATCAGAGCCTCAACTCCCTTCCGCCTCTAGGCTGTGACCCAGGCTGTCCCCATGAGCAGTGACTTTGAAGGGGGTAACACCACCACCTTTGTTTTAGCTGAGCTCTGCAGCTCTCCACATACCCCACCTGGCAGGGAGTGGTTTAGAAAAAGCACTGAGAGTTCAAACATCACTTCTATTATTTTTTCCAGGAGATTTTCTTGTCTGACTGAGTTGGTTTAGGCTGATATTCTAGTAAAGACTTTCCTCTCTGAGTGCATGTGTTTTCTGATAAAAGCTGAGGGCGGGTTGGGAAGTGGCTCAGAAACTTTCTGGGAATCAGAATTGGCCATAGATGACAAGTAAGCGCTTTGCCTGGCCCTGGAGCCCACCTCCCCATCAGTCTTTCACGGAGCCCTATTAGGTGGTCTTGAGATCATCTCAGGGTCCTCTGATGGTGCACTGCCCTCCCCCAGCATCCTGCATCTTCCTCTGGGGTCAGCAGTTCTGGGTCTCTCATGCCCTCTTGTCCCCCCAGGCCCAGAAGCCAGCATTGGAGGGGCAAGAAGGATGGATGCTTTAGGTCCAGCCGCCCGCTGCCTTCTGCCCAGCCAGGTCCACAGACTCCTAGGATTGCAGAGGTTCCCTGGCTTCTTGGAAAAGGGCTAGAAGGCAGGCACCCTGCTTTTCCTGTGAACTTCATTAGTCTTGGGAACCCAAGGCAGACAATCCCAGAAAAGAAGGAGAAGGAAAACTGTGCTCACTGAGCTCCTTTAGGCTAAGTGTTGGGCTGGATGCTTTTGATATCTCATTTAATCCTCTCAGGAGCCCTGCAAAGTAAGGGTTGTTTTCTCCATTTTATAGATGGGGAAACTGAGACTCAGGGGCTAAGTAACTGAATCACATGTTGAGCGAGTGGTTGTGCTGGAAGCGAAGCCTAGGTCTGCGGGCTTTGGAGCTCTGTTCTACCTCCAGTGAAGCTGGCTGTTCCTCCCAGCTTCGCTGTTGCCCTTGGCCTTTCTTCCCCTTGGACAGTGGAGGGTGGAGGGTGGGAAAGTCAGTGGGGGCTTCCTCCCCTCCTCTTTCCTTTCATCTCCAGAGACCTCTTTGTTTTCCCTGATTCCTGGACACACTGGGCTCGGGGCTCCTGACTGACTGGGCTGCAGCTCTCAGATCTCTAATGACTAGGAGGGAATGAATGAGTTGTCACCTCTTGACCTGTACCCCCACCCCCACTACGTCTCCTACCCCAGTGACCACAATGGGCCAAGGCTAATTCAGTGCCGTCGTTGTTGACCCTGGAGAACAATGCTCAGAGACAGGCTGCTGGCGGGACTGGGTGCAGCCACCTGCCCCTCTCCAGCACTGTTTCTCCCGTGCTAGGAAGTTGGGAGATGACTTTCAATGTGTGAGATATGAGGGTCCTGAGAGCAGGTGTGAGAGGAGGGAGCAAACAGTAACCTCCCCATTCCCCCATATCCAAACCATTTCCCAGTGCCAAGCAAGGCTGTGGGTACTGTCGGCTTCCTCTTACTAGGCTGTGGGTCACATGGCTCCCCCTCTCACTAGCTGTGGGACCCTGGGCAAAGCCACTTAGCTTCTCTGTGTCCTAGTCTTTAGTATAGGGATTTACTACCTCCTTCACCAAGTAACTGAGGGGAAAGCTCTTAGCATAGTGCCTTATTCCATAGAAGACATCCGTTCTCCCTCTTGCCCCTGCTTTCCTGGTAACTGGCAGGTGTGCTTGATCTTTTGGGCCAGCTTCTGCTGGGAGGCAAGGTGCTGCGGGGAGGCACAACCTGGGAGAGCCTTTCCTGAGTCCAGCTGGAGCCAGAGATAAAGGAGGCCTCCCTGCTTCCCCAGCTCTCTTGCTTCGCTTTGCTTTTTGTAACACGGAGGAAGCTGAAGGCATTGTGATTATCGGCTCCGGGAAGATAAACTTGAAGGGTGACTTAATGAGCATTTGTAAACCTATCAAGGTTATCATTCGGGGCTGAGTGACCAGCGGACATGCGGAAATGGGTTTAGTATGCAGCAAAGGTATGTGAGTAGACATGAGAAAGCCTTTCCCAGCAGGAGAAGGCCTGGGAACTTGGAAGGGGGGTTGGGGGTGAGACTGAGGAAGCCTGTAAAATCTTTAAAAATAGGTCATTTTGTTCTGACTGGGCTTGGGTGGGGTTTGGTTAAGAGGTGAAGGGACAGGTCAGAGACCAGCCAGGAATTCACCCTTGAATCAGAAGTCAGGTGAAACTGGCTAGTGGCATCCTTAGGCAAGCAGAGTTGCATATTATAGGGGAGCCTGGGCTAGGGGGTAGACAGGGAAACCCTGCCTCTGCACCCACCCCCAGCTTTGCCTTGCTATATTTTCAGAGACAGCACAGGAAGTGGGCCTTCACAATGTCAGGATACAGGAAACTATCGGACTATTGAAGGCCACTTCCTGTGAGCTGGTCATTCACATATATTTGTCACTGGCTATCAGGGCTTTTGGGCTCTGCCATTGTCTGGAGGGACTGCAAAAGACTAGGGGCCGCCAGCAGAGGCTTTTGGACACAGAATACACTATTGTGCTGAACTGGCAGCACCCCATGGGGTGGGGAGGAAAGTGGTGGGTAAGAAAGGGGACGCCTGGCTCTCATTGTCATTGGTTGCACAATGGGGTTGGGGGTTGGGTCCTCTCCTGCTCATGGGAGCCTGAACTTCTGGGAGATGAGATGGCTACACAGAAGCCTGGCTTTAGGCGTGATACCAGAGTGAGCTGGAAAGGAGGTCCATCACTTTATTAGCAGTGATGGGCTTTCTAGATCTCTGCCAATGGTCAGTGTGACATGGCATGGGTTTGGAGTCAGGCAGACCTAGAGTTTGAAGTCGTCCCTCACTGCTATCAGCAGTGCAGCTTTGCGCATGTACCACCCTACCCCTCTGAGCTTCGGTCCTGCTCCTGTGAGATGAGGATAGTAAGAGCTGACGCATAGGGATGATCATTGCTTGAAATAATCTGTTGAAGTCTTTCGCTTGGTAGCTGGCACTTATTAGATGTCTAAGAAATGTGAGTTCCTTCTCCACCCTCATCTCCTTCCCTTGTAGCTCACTTCTGACCCTACTGCCTGGTCTGCCAGTGAGCAAGTGAATTAGTGAGAGCAGGGCTATGAAGAGATATTTAATATCAGCCCAAACAAAGCATTATTTCTGCCTTTTTTTATGCCAAGAATATCAAATAGACCATTAATTATCTGCACTAATGGATGGCACAGTCACAGATAATTTTTTCTGGCCATGTGCCTTTGGCCTTATGTGTGAGTCTGGGTGTGTCTGATTTCTGGAAGTTCACATCAATGCAGTTGTAACAGGGCAGATCTGCCCTGGAGGAGGTGAGTTAGAGAACTGTCTAGCAGCCCATGAATTTGACCTGCTCAACTCTGAGACCCATCACTGCCAGGAAGAGGCCACTCTCTTTCTCAGCTGTCTGATAGGTGGAAAACCATGGACTTCGGAGGCAGACACTTGGGTTCAGATCTTGACTCTGGCCCTAACTAATGGTGTGACAAGGAAAGTTATTTGACTTCTTTGAGTCTCTGTGTCTTTACTTATAATTTGAGCTTAATCATATTTACTTTGCAGGTCTCTGTGAAGATAAAATAAGGTAATGCACATGCTCCTCACCTAGTCATGTTTTCCTTCCATTTCTTTCCTTTCTCCTCTTGTCTCTGTCACTCAACCCTACCCTGAGCAGAGATCCCTTTCTAATCATTGCTGGTGTACAGATATAGTTAAGTGTTTGGACTTGAGGATCCTATTGCCCTACAGCATAGGAGAACCAGGCCTCTGTTCAATGTGGTAGCTATTAGCCATATGTGACTATTTAAACTAATATGAACACAAATGAAAAATTAGCTCCTAACTAGCCACACGTGGCTAGTGGCTAGTGTATTGGACGGTGGGGACCGACATTTCTATCACTGCAGAATGTCCTATTGAATGGTGCTTAGCGAGAGGGTGTGATATGACCATGGAACCTGATAAGTGGAAGGAAATAAATTAATGAGGAAAAAGGATTTGGGTGACTGAGAACTGAGCAAAATAGTATCCCTCTACTATTTGGAGTGTCTATGGGGTTTGGATTCTTGATATTGGTTCTCTTCTTCCATTGGTGGAGTTAATCCAGTGCACACTTGGTCTAACACTCAAATGCCAGGAACTTCTGGGGCTGGACTGAGAAAGCTGCCCAAGCAGGCCCTGTGCTCCACGGATGGGTCACGGCCAGGCCTTACTGACTGACAGAGTTTGCCTTGTGTTCTATGGCCCCCATACAGGTGTAAATTGTGACTGCTTAGGCCCAGGGAAGCCACAACTGCCCTAGGACTCTTTATCCCAACACCTGCCACTCTAGATTCTTCCCTTTGTCTCCCATCCTTGGCACAGAAACCATAGACAATCACATGGCTTTTCCCTAATGTCAATGACGGACTCATCCCCCAAGCATCGATTGTAGTTCCAGCATGTGGCTCGAAGTCTCTCCCTCCTCTGCTACAGGCACTGATCATACCACTCTTAGCCAGGCTGCTCCCTGAGCCTCCATGGGCTGCGGGCTCTGGAATTATTAGCTTTGTTGCCAACATCCTGGTGTGCGTAAGTCCTGGGCACCCCCAGACCAAAACCATCTAACCTCAGCTGCACATTCCCAGTTTATACAGTTTATCAGCCCTGCTTTGCTTCCTGACACTCTGATTAGCCTTGTCAGCGTCCCTCTCTGCTCCCCTTGGAGGAGCGGGCTCGGGTGTCTGTACTCCTAAGCTCTGGACTGGGATCCTGCTCTGAACACGCCTGTTTCCTGAAACCCTAATTCTGAAATCTGTCTGCTGTGAACATCAAAATGGCCTCAAGATATCAGCATTGGGCTGGATCTTGCCTTTGGAATAACTCACCCTCCCTGCCCCTGTCCCACCTTCCTGTCCTTTCCCATCAGCTATACCAACAGTGGAGGCTCAGCAAGCCTGGCACCGGAGGCCATGGGTGTTGGACAGGTCTAGGAAGGCCCCGTGGGCTGGTCTACCATGGTAGGTTCCCAGACAGTCACAGCAGTTAGAATTCATAGGAGCTTGGCAGGTGACAAGGTTAGGAGCCTATCTGGGATCACATGTGAAGCCAAGTTTTCCCCAAACTTGGGAGGGATCAGGGTCTCTAGCCCAGAGTATGTTCTGCTCCCATTGCTCATTTCATAGTTGTAGATCTTGAGGCAAAGGAAAGAGAACTGGCCGCGCAAGGCCACCCTGGGGTGTCTGAGTAGTGATCAAGCATCCAGGTTGTTTCTGAAGTCTCCTAGCCCTTTTCATTCAAGCTTGGGGTCACTCTCTTGCTCTGTAGCATAGAACAGGCTGTTCTTTTGTCCCCATCTGATCTCTTCCTCTTTCCCTCCCTGCCCGTGTGAAGTTGTGTGAGAAAGGTGGTCCACGGGCACCAGGTTTCCAAAGACACTGGCAACTACCTCACCACCAATTCTTACCTCCACCCCACCTGACTGCCAGCCAAGGGGTGGTGGTATCCGGGGAGGGATCTCGATCCCAGAAACAAACAATGTCACTGCCCATGCCATTGTTGGGAGAAACCCAAGGGACAGTCTAACGGGGGCCTCCCTCTACCTCCCCACCCCCCAGGGCTTTTCTTTTCCCTGGTGCTGCTGCCCTTTGTCCTTCCTATCTTGGGATGGATGGGAAAGGGCATATGGGGGCTGGATAGGGCTTTAGGCAAGTGACCAAAATCCAACTTGTTTAGGCAAGTGACCAAAATCCAACTAGTTCCCAGGGCAGCTTTGGCAACAGACATGAGATTCCCCAGTACTGTCTCCCTGCCCCTCACCTCCGCATCTCTCTCTGGGGTGGCCCCAACCTCTCCCGGCAGACGTATTTCTTCCAGGTGGAGGAAAACAGGGCCACTGATAGCCCCCAGGTCTTCTGTGTTCCAGGTTCTGTCAGTCACAGGAGAGGGCTCACTATCAAATTTGGTTTCTAGATCCAAAAATCCTAAAGAAGGGACACACTAGCCCAGGTACTTGTGTCCCTTGACTACTAAATAGTGTCTGGGAAGAAGACGTGTTAGGTAAGACGAGGCAGCATCTGCAATGGCCTGTGGTTGGGGTCACAGTTCCCAGAGAAGGCGCATGGTTCCTCAGATGATGTTACAAGAAGGAACAGGTGTGACAGTTGCTCTTGGGCAGGGCAGGGGTTTGCAGGGATGGACTCAGCCTTCTCTGCTTTGGTGATTTCTTTCTTTTCTTTTCTTTTCTTTTTTTCTTTTTTTTTTTTGAGATGGAGTCTTGCTCTGTTGCCCAGGCTGGAGAACATGTGGTGTGATCTCGGCTCACTGCAACCTCCGCCTCCTGGGTTCAAGCGATTCTCCTGCCTTAGCCTCCTGAGTAGCTGAGATTACAGGCGCGTGCCACCACGCCTGGCTAATTTTTGTATTTTTAGTAGAGACGGGGTTTCATCATGTTGGTCAGGTTGGTCTCAAACTCCTGACCTCGTGATCCACCTGCCTCAGCCTCCCAAAGTGCTGGGATTACAGCTGTGAGCCACCGCACCCGGCTGGTTATTTCTTAGAAGTGCACTAGCCTTAAAAATGGAACTGAGGTGAGGTCTGGAAACGGGTGTTAAGAGTGGCCCAGGTAGCCTGGTGTCTTAGAAAGTACGTGGCTGTAGAGCCAGGCTCAAGAGACTAAGGCTCGGCATTAGCTCCACCCCCGCAAGTGACTTGGCCTTTCTGATCCCATCTCTAAAAGTGCACGGGATGTGAGTTTCCCTGACCTCATCAACCTGTGGATTCAGATGAAATCACACTGGCTTTAATGTTCTACTCTTTCTGCCTCATATTCCTCCCCATTTCTAGAACCCCAGACTTCTACCTACTCAGAGAGACCCTGGGCTATCTCTCATGTGCTCACAGGCTGCTAGTTCATGACTGGCTCTGGCTTGCAAGCCACAGAAGGGCTGCAGGGCCGCTGGAGGAATCGTTACTCCATCTACGTCCAGTGCTGTCCTGGTGCCCTCAAACTTGCAGACAGCCCGGGTTCCAGGTGGCGCTATATTTCCGTTGGTCTTTATTGAACTGGAGCCATTTGAAGCTTCATGAAGAAGGTGGAAGAAGGTTCCTTTTACCACATCCAGATCATACCTTGTCACTGGCCCCCAAAGCAGGGCAGCTGGTGAGCATTCTCTCACAAAATTCTCCAGGAAAGAAAGTTCTTTGGCCTCTGCCAGAAGATCCCCTGTCTCTTCCTGAGGTTCTGCCCTAGTCCTAGGAGCTGGGCCAGAGAAGGGTCATCTGGCCCTGACCTCCTCCAGAGGCCTGCCCCCTGCACACTCCTTCCATATCAGACTCCTCTTGTAAATATATGCTGGGAGGAGCGGACGCTGGCCTTTCCACATATCAGATATACCCGGCTCTGAATCCTGACTTGCCATATCTGGAAAGCCCTTCTTCATCAGAATTACAGTGTCCTTTTAGAAGGATTGTTGTGTGGATTAAGGGAGACACAGGATATGTGCTCAACAAATGTTAGTTCCATTTCCTCAGTTCACAAACTCATTGCTCTCCTATTGGGAAGGCGGGGATGTTAGCACCCCTTATTTGTGCAGCTGCTTGGAAACCAGGGGAGTAGGGGAGCAGACCCTGAAGGCCAGGAAGGCCTGGCATGGCTTGGCCAATGAAGCTGGCATTCATCCAGCCCAGCAACTCTTCTATGGACTTTTCAGGGGAGCTCCATGGGTCCAAATGTGGTGGAATCAAAGATCCTAACTGGTGGTTAGATGGGCCAGGGTGTGAGACCAAAGGTTATGGAGAGGTAATCCTGGCTGAGATGTGGGCTGGAGACCTCCAGCATAGGAGGGGAGCAAGAGAATGTACATCTTTTTTTTTTTTTTCCTGGGATGGAGTCTTGCTCTGTCGCCCAGGCTGTAGTGCAGTGGCGTGATCTTGGCTCACTGCAACCTCTGCCTCCCGTGTTCAAGCAATTCTCCTGCCTCACCCTCCCGAGTAGGTGGGATTATAGTGCCTGCCACCATGTCTGGCTAATTTTTGTATTTTTAGAAGAGATGGGGTTTCACCATGTTTGCCAGGCTGGTCTCGAACTCCTGACTTCAAGTGATCCACCACCTTGGCCTCCCAAAGTGTTGGAATTACAGGTGTGAGCCACTGTGCCCAGCCCAAGAATGTACATTTTGGGCATCCTGAAAACCCGTGTTTCACCTGTACTGCCCCTGCAGCAGGTGCATCTGCCCTGCTGCAGATGAAAGCCCAGCTTCCCTCCCGGGCAGGAGTCCTTCTGTGGCAGCCCCGTTGGTGGTCACTCAGCTACTGCTAGGATGCTTCTGAAATCAGGTCCATCGAATAGGAATGACCTGTGCTCTAGATTCAAAGCCATCTCCATGTGTTGGAATGAGAAAAGTCTTAACGGGTAGAGAGTAAAATAACAAACTGCATAAAGACAGGATGGGGAGAGCTGGTTTAAAGATAGTTAATCTAAAAAGCAACCTTAGGGGCTGGCACTTTGTGAGCCCTGTAATCCCAGCACTTTGGGAGGCCTAGGTGGGTGGATCACCTGAGGTCAGGAGTTGAAGACCAGCCTGGCCAACATGGTGAAACCCCATTTCTACTAAAAATACAAAAATTAGCTGAGGTTGGTGGTGTGTGCCTGTAATCCCAGCTACTCAGGAGGCTGAGGCAGGAGAAATGCTTGAACCCGGGAAGCAGAGGTTGCAGTGAGCCAAGATTGCACCACTGGATTCCAGCCTGGGTGACAAAGTGAGACTCTGTCTCAAAAAAAAAAAAAAAAAAAAAAAAAGCAACCTTGGCAGAGGCTCAGGGGTGGGGACAGGGACTAGGCTGAAGTCATTGAGCAGTCACTTGGGAAGTGTGAGAGCTTCCTGAAAGGAGGTGTCCTCCTCAGTGAGATGTTCTGGGTTCTGGGAACCAGGCCTAACTGTCCTCCAACCCCTCCCCCTGTTCCTTAGGAAAGGCCTCCAGAGAAAGTTCTTTCTGGATCACTCAGTCCCCAGTAAAAGTTGGGACTAGTTCATTGACCCATAAAGGGACACATGGAGGTGGTGTCCTTGGGGACCAGGCAGGAGTCAAGCGGAAGCTGCTCCAGGAACACTGAAGCTGGTAGCTTCTCAGAGGAGGTGGCTTGTAACCTCAAGAATGCTCAACCTGCCCTTTGCCTGAGTACCTAAGATAGGGAGGTGGCCACTGTGCCCTGCTGTGCCCGTCCGGCTTCAATGCCCATGTAGAGACACATGGAAAGCCAGGATTAGCCACATGGATGAGTCGAGGTGCAGTTGCCCACGTGGGCACGGACAGGGCACACGCACACCCGTATGCAGAAACGGACCCTGACATATGCACACCAGCGCCTTCCCATCTTCAGCCACTCTCACTCTGGAGAATTCATCCAGGCCCAGGACTGCTTGACCCCTCCTCCTCTGCCCTCACACCCAGGCTCCAGCCAGCCCCACCCCTGAGAAAGTACAGCTCAGGGGTCCCCAGGGCTGCACAGGAAATACTTTGCACACTACGGGTCAGCCAGGCTATTTTCTGTCCCAGGACTGGAGGGAAGTTGGGCCAGGAGCAGCCAGTCACGACACAATCAGCTATTTTCTGCCTCTTTCTCTGTAGCTTTTTCTCTGCCTCTACCATTTGCAGTCAGTGTTTCTCTGTCTCTCTGTGTCCCTGTCCTGTCCCTGTATTTTTCCTTCAGGCCTCAGGGTCTTTTGATCCAGTGCCTTTGCTGCATTTCACTCAGTGATCATCTATGTACCCTATAAAACTCAATTCAGTGCCACCTCTTCCAGAAAGCTTTCTCTGACCCCTCACTCCAGTCCAATTTAGATGTCCTTTCCCTTTGCTCCCAGAGCTCTGCGCAGAAAAACTCTCTGAGCTCTGTGTGGTTGCGGATGCAGTTTGCCCCTGCTTCCCCAGGTGGACTGTGAGAAACTTGAGGGGAGGTGCCCTGTCTTTTTCTTCGTTGTTTTTTGAGACAGGGTCTTGCTCTGTTGTCCGTGCTAGAGTTCTGTGGTGTGATCATGGCTCACTGCATCCTTGATCTCCTGGGTTCGAGCCATTCTCCCACCTCAGCTTCCCAAGTAGTTAGGACCACAGACACATGCCACCATGGCCAGTTAATTTTTAAATTTTTTTTAGAGATAGGGTCTTGCTATATTGCCTAGGCTGGTCTAAAACTCCTGAGCTTAAGCACATCTTCCTGCCTCAGTCTCTCAGAGTGCTGGGATTATAAGCACAGGTGACCTGTTGTAATGACTCTTTGTCAGCATCTGCACACATAGGTATACGTCCACACCTGCATCCACGTTCACTTCATTTATTCATTTACTTGTATACTGGGAGACTCTACTGTGATGATTAAAAGCCCAGACTCTGGAGTCGGACTGCCTGAATTATCATCTCAGCTGTGTGACCTTGGGCAAGTTGTTTGAACTCCTTGTGTCTCAGTTTCCTCTGCTATATAGTGGTGATGATACCAGTACCTGCTGCACTGAGTTGTTGTGAGGGTGAAGCAAATTAATACATGTGAAACACTAACAATAGTCCCTGGCCCACTGCAGGTACTCCCACATGTTAGCTGTGTTCTTATTTCACAAGTGATAAGATGGAGAAAATTGCATTTACCAGTACTTCCCTCAGGGAGCACACTGTCTGCTTGGGAAGGATGCTTTGACTAGTTGCTAGGGGGTAGGCTGAGTGCGGTGGTTCACGCCTGTTATGCCAGCACTTTGGGAGGCCGAGGTGGGCGGATCACTTGAGGTCAGGAGTTCGAGACCAGCCTGGCCAACATGGTGAAACCTCCTTCCACTAAAAATACACAAATTAGCCGAGCATGGTGACCCATGCCTGTAATCCCAGCTGCTCGGGAGGCTGAGGCAGGGGAGTCAGTCGAATCTGGGAGGCAGAGGCCAAGATCGCGCCACTACACTCTAGCCTGGGCGACAGAGTGAGACTCCGTCTCTAAATAAATAAATAAATAAATAAATAAATAAATAAAATAAAGAGGGTAAGCCAGGTGCCATGTCACATGTCTGTAATCTCAGCACTTTGAGAGGCTGAGGTGTGAGGATCCCTTGAGCACAGGAGTTCGAGGCTGCAGCGAGCTATGATTGTGCCACTGCACTGCAGCCTGGGCAACAAAGTGAGACTCTGTGTCTAAAAAAAAAAGAAAAAAAAAATGATAGATTGGGCAACTGCAGGGCTTTTGTTTAACTGAATGAGATGTGCTGCAGGTTTTGGGCCAGAACTGAATTGTTTGAGACAGGAGAGTCTGGGCATGGTATGGGTCAAGGGCAAAAAAGAGGATGTATTAGTTTCCTATTGTTGCTGAAACAAATTACCACAAATGTGGTGGCCTCAGGCAACAGAAATTTATTATCCGACAGTTCTAGAGGCCAGAATTCTGAAGTGGATCTTACTGGGCTAAAATCCAGGTGTCAGCAGGCGCATCCTTTCTTTAGGCTCTAAGGGAGAACCTGTTTTCTTATCCTTTCTAGCTTCTAGAGGTCACACACATTCCTTGGCACATGGCTCCCTTCCAGCATCTTTAAGCCAGCTCAAGTGACATCACATTACTCTGACCTCCACTTCTGCCTTCCTCTTGCACTTTTTTTTTTTTTGTCTTGAGACACTCACTCTGCTGCCCAGGCTGGTGTGCAGTGGTGCCATCTCAGCTCACTGCAACCTCCACCCCCTGGGCTCAAGCGATCCTTTCTCCTCAGCCTCCTAAGTAGCTGGAACTACAGGCATGTGTCACCATGCCTGGCTAATTTTTGTATTTTTTATAGGGACGGGGTTTCACCATGTTGCCCAGGCTGGTCTCGAACTCCTGGGTTCAAGTGATCTGCCCTCCTTGGCCTCCCAAAGTGCTGAGATTACAGGCGTGAGCCACCATACCCGGCCTCCTCTTATACTTTTACTGACTCCCTTGATAAACCAGGATAAACTCCCTGTCTTAAGGTCAGCTGATTAACAACCTTAATTCCATCTGCAGCCTTAATTCCATTTTGCCATGTAACCTAACATATTCACAGGTTCTGGGATTAAGACATGGACATCTTGGGGGTGAGGGCCTCATTTTGTCTTCCACCAAGGACTACTGCTGATAGGAAGGAGACTGGGGGATACACGGGTCTGCTGAGTACTGGGGGGCTTTGCTGTGGTGTGTGCATCACCTCTGACTTCCTTACAAAACCTTCAGTGCTCAGGTGCTTTGGGGTATGCATTTTCTTGGGGGGACATATGAAGACATGTGGAATCTTGGCTCAAGGATTGGCAGGAGGCAAAATCTGAGGCTTCCTTCAACAGGAGAATTGAAAACTGGGTCACATATTCATTCAGTCAACCTGTATGAGCCGGGCTGGGCTCAACGGTCATTGCCTTCAAATCATTCACAATCCGTTAGAGGGGCCAGGTGTACAAACAGGTGAGAGTCACTCTGGGATAGGAGGATGAGTGATGGCAATCTACATGGTTGCAGCACAAAGGAGGCACCCAACTTAGCCTGGAGGGAGGAGAGGCTGGGCAGACTTCCCTGAGGAAGTGATGCCTCAGCTGAATTGAGAAGGATGAATAGAAATTCACCAGGTGAAGCGAGGGCAGCACATTCTAGGCAGCCTGGACCATCAGAGAAAGGGTGTGGAGATGAAGGTGCAAGCTGACATGGTGTGTGCATGTGTACATTGTGTGTGTGTGTGTGTGTGTAAGAGAGAGAGAGAGAGAGACTTTAAGCAAAGTTCTGGCACAATAGCAGCACTCAGTGAATATTTCTAGAATAAACACTTCAGTGTTATGCTGTCTTATCTCTGTTTCTTGGCAGATCACAGCCCTGTCAAACTAAACCAAATAGGAGACACCTCCTTTTAGGGAAGCCCCCGGGGTTACTGTGACCCATCTGATAAATCTTTTTTCAGGATCTCTCATTAGGAAAAAGAGGAAAGTTTGTTTCATATCTGATGTCCAATGTAACAATAACTCTCCACATTTGCAGAATCCTTTACACTTTGCTGGATACTTTCATTTGAAATGTCTCAACTGATCAGTGTTTTCTTTTTCAGCTGTAGAAACTGAGGCTCAGAGAATTAACTATTGTTTCTGAAGGTCATGCAGCCATGTGGCAGATCCGGGCCTGGACTCCGGCATCCGCGCTTCACAACCAGGCCCTGGCACCTGCTGCTTACGGAGTGTCCTGCCCCTTCCCTCTGGCTGTGGAGGCAGCTGGGGAGCAGGGCTGAGTCGCCTGGTGCAGCCCATGATGTTTCCCCCGCTTTCCCGGAAGGAGTTTCCTGAAGGTGGAAGTGAGACCTGAAGGCATAGAGAGTGTGCATTGTTCAGCTGCACCTGGTGGTGAGCTCATGTCAGCAGACAGAACAGGGAAGGCAGCACCAGACCAGGAATTGGACACCGCCTGAGCAGTTTCCTTGGCCCAGGTCCTTACCTCCATCTTTGCTTCCTCTTTCTGGGAACTGGTCCCTTCCTTGAGTCCTGAGCTGACTCTTATGAGGCCAGGGACCTGGTGAGGCCAGGAAAGTCCCTCAGTTTCCCTGTCTGAAAATGAGGGGGTTAGGTTAGATCAGTTTGCCTAAGTGTGATCTGCTGAACATGAGTCCTACAAAATACTCCACAAGAATCGAGTTGCATGGTCAAATAAACCAGGGAAAAGCTGTTGATTTCTTCTAGATGTTCCCAGTGCACATTGGCATAGTAAAGACTCTGAGCTGTCTGGAAATGAAGGAACCCAAGCTCAACAGTGTTTCTCAAGCGACTTATTTGACTACAGAAGCTTTCTCATCCTCCTTACAGTGTTCTGTTGATAACGTTCATCACATCACGGATGGGTTCGGTCTCTTGGTGGGTATCAACCCAGTGACCACAACCAAGAAAGATTTAGCAAGGGGATTTTGTTACATGTAACAAATAAGGAGAACGCCAGGGGTAGCTTCCAAAGCAGTGTCTCCCTGAGCTGGGACTGAGTCAGGTTTTATAAGCCTAGGATAATGAGGCGTGATCTTATTGGATCTTGCAATGAGGTGATGTCGGGACACACGATCTGACTGGACCCTGCCATGTAGTATCAGCTTCTTTTTTTTTTCCTCTTTTTCTTTTTTTTTGAGACAGAGTCGCGCTCTGTCACCCAGGCTGGAGTGCAGTAGCGCCATCTCGGGTCACTACAACCTCCGCTCCCCGGGTTCACACCGTTCTCCTGCCTCAGCCTCCCGAGTAGCTGGGACTATAGGTGCCCGCCACTACGCCCGGCTAATTTTTTTGTATTTTTAGTAGAGATGGGGTTTCACCGTGTTAGCCAGGCTATTCTCCATCTCCTGACCTGGTGATCTGCCCAACTCAGCCTCCCAAAGTGCTGGGATTACAGGCGTGAGCCATCGCGCCCAGCCAGCATCAGCTTCTGAATTCAATCCCCACTCCTCGGACTGAGCCCTTAGGATCCCCCTGTGGTTGCACGCTTGGTTCATCTGGGCCTGCTCTGGTTATGTGACCTGAGGGTCCCTGGCAGACTCAAAACCAACTCACAACTTTCTTACATGCAAGTTGAACCAGACCTGGTTTGGCGGCTCACACCTGTAATCCCAGCACTTTGGGAGGCCAAGGTAGGCAGATCACTTGAGGTCTGGAGTTCGAGACCAGCCTGGCCAACAGTCTCTTCTAAAAGTGTAAAAATTAGGTGTGGTGGCACTTTTATGCTCTACTAAAAGTGTAAAAATTAGGCCTGTAATCCCAGCTACTCTGGAGGCTGAGGCAGGAGAATCTCTTGAACCCAGGAGGTAGAGGTTGCAGTGAGCCGAGATCGTGCCACTGCACTCCAGCCTGGGGGACAGAGCAAAACTCTGTCTCAAAAAAAAAAAAAAAAAAGGAAAAGTTGAACAGGAATTGTCTGCTGTGGTTACAATAACACTTTGGAAAATGTTGAATAGATGATCTCTAAGGTCCCTCCTCTCCTCTACTCCAAAGTGTAAGGTCTTTGAGGCTAGGGACTGTTGTTGACATTTGTCCCCTGACTTTGCCTGCCCAGCACCCTAAGCCTCCTCCTTGATTTAAAGGAATCTCATGATTCCTGGAGGAAAGCAGAGCTCCATCTATCACTATGGAGGTCACAGGGAGCAAGATATTTCCTCCTCCCTGTTTCTGGCTGCTGAGTAGGGATATGTGATCTTGGCTCCAGACTTAGAATCCAGAGACGATGGCCTAGAGATAAAGGGACAGTGGAGGATTCAGAGAGGCCGTCCCCACAGGCAGGAATGGGCACCTACAGTAGCATTCTGCATGGATTCTAAATGAACACACAGATGGGCCTAGGAGAGAGACTGGGCTTCTTTTGTGTGGATCTAGGAGTTTGTTTCAAGGCTTCAAGTACAAATAGAGAGATTTTAGGTCAAAATATAGACAGAGTTTTGGAGTAGGCTGCCTCTGAAGGTAATCTGATTCCTGTTGGTGGAGGTTGCATGAGCAGAAGCTGGTCAGCTTTTGGTAGAGAGGCTAGATCACAGTGGGGTCCAATACCTGGCTGGATGATGTATCAGTCAGCTTTTTCTATGTAAGAACCATAAAATCTCAGCGCTATACAACAGTAAGGGCTTATGGCTCACAGGGCAGGCAGGTTTGCTGATCTTGGATGGGCTCATTCACATGTCTGGGGGTTAGTTGGTGTTGGCTTGTCTACACTGCTGTAGCTGGCATGACCAGGATGGCTTTGCTGTGCTCCACATGTCCCTCATTCTCTCTCAGGCTCACCCAGGCTTGTTCTCTTGGCTGTGGTGGAGGCACAAGAGAGCAGAAACAAATATGCAAGGCCTCTAGAGGCCCAGACTCAGGACTGGTATCGTCACTTCTACTGCATTTTGTTGGTCAGAGTAGGCCACAGGCCAGGCCACATTCAAAGGTGAGGAAATAAACCCTACCTCTTCAGTGAGATAAACTGCAAAGCATTAGGAAAAAGCCTGTAGATGGAGGGATGAAGAATTAGGGACATTAATGCAATGCAAAATAAGTGGCAGTTAGACCAGTGTTTTTCTTTTCTTTTCTTTTTTTTTTTTTTGAGGCGGAGTCTCACTCTGTGGCCCGGACTGGAGTGCAGTGGCTGGATCTCAGCTCACTGCAAGCTCCGCCTCCCGGGTTTACGCCATTCTCCTGCCTCAGCCTCCCGTGTAGCTGGGACTACAGGTGCCCGCCACCTCGTCCGGCTAGTTTTTGTATTTTTTTAGTAGAGACGGGGTTTCACCGTGTTAGCCAGGATGGTCTCGATCTCCTGACCTCGTGATCCGCCCGTCTCGGCCTCCCAAAGTGCTGGGATTACAGGCTTGAGCCACCGCGCCTGGCCTAGACCAGTGTTTTTCAGCCTGTGTTCTATGCAAGCCTAAGTTGTGCACATTTTTCTCAGGGATCCCTATAAGCCATGGGGGAAGCTGAGTGGGTTGGAAGTTTTCCTCCGGACTGTTGTAAAAGCCTTTTTTTTTTTTTTTTTTTTTTTTTTTGAGGCGGAGTCTCACTCTGTGGCCCGGACTGGAGTGCAGTGGCTGGATCTCAGCTCACTGCAAGCTCCGCCTCCCGGGTTTACGCCATTCTCCTGCCTCAGCCTCCCGTGTAGCTGGGACTACAGGTGCCCGCCACCTCGTCCGGCTAGTTTTTGTATTTTTAGTAGAGACGGGGTTTCACCCTGATAGCCAGGATGGTCTCGATCTCCTGACCTCGTGATCCGCCCGTCTCAGCCTCCCAAAGTGCTGGGATTACAGGCTTGAGCCACGGCGCCCGGCCAAAGCCTTTTAACTTAGTATGAATAATGGTACACATTACTGAGTACTCACTACACATCTGGTATATTTTAGCTCCCTCTTTAATCCCTTAAGAACTCTTGAAATGGGTATTACTACTTTTGTCATTTTGTTGATGAAGATACACTGAACCTTAAAAACTCAACTCTGGTTGAGTAACCAGCCTAGAGTTACATGGCTGGTTTGGCCTGTCTGATCTGAGCGTCCTAGCCCTCAAATACTCTGCTCTTCCACCTCCTGTCTTTCCATTCCTGGGGCTGCCGATTGGTTTGACAGGTACTGGGGAGAGACTCAGACTGCAGGGAACCAGAGGACAGGTGAGAGCACAGAGGGAAGGCAGGAGAGCACAGGAGTGGCTGATGGGCAGAGGATGGGGTGGCAGAAGGGATTGAGGTTTTACGTGGGATGAAGGGCAGGTGTGCCTGTTACAGGGGTTACATCCTGAGGCAGAGCCATCCTGAGTGTGGGGGCTCCCCCAGGTGAATCTGGGCCAAAAACTCATTTACTTCCTCATTCAACCGAGGACTATCGAGTGCCTACCACGTTCCAGGCACTGCTGTAGGTACTGGGGAATAAGACACACCAGGTTACTGCCCTTTTGAAATTTACTTCCCAATGGAGGGAGACAGACAGTAAACCTATAGGTAAATCCATAATGTAACTTCAGACAGTCATAAGAACTGAAGGCCTGGTCTCCCTGAAGGGGATTCCCCGGTGGGTTCAAGGTTGGATTGATGACAGAATACACAGGTGAGGAGTCACCTTCCAATGGTCCCTGTGGGGTTGTGCTATCTGGCCAGAGGAAGAGCGCAGCCCAGAGGTAGACCGGCAGGATGCCAAGCCTTTTTGGATTGAATTCTCAGGCCAGGGCCTTAGGTGTCCTGGGGCAGGAAGCAGGTGTGGAGTTGGATAAGGACAGAGCAAAAATAGAGCTGAGGATAATAAGGAAAGATGAGGGAGGACTGTGAAATCAGAGAGGTGGGGATGGGGAATTGGGTTAAGTTTGACAGGATGGGGTCTAGTTAGAGAACAGCCTGTGGAACAGGGCCTGGGCGACCCTTAGCTTCCAGGGATCTTAGGTACCAGAGATCAGTTCCAATGCCAGCTCAGAATGCAGTTGCTTAAAGTAATGCATGGAAGATGGATTTTGAGGCAGCCTCCCACTTCAGTGGGAGAGAAAGACCTTATTGATTGGTAATGTCTGCCATGGTCATGTAAGGGAGAGGAGGAGCACAGTACAGCAGTGCACTGGGGGATTGGTGGGAGCAGCCCACCTCTGGGGGGTATTTTATCACTAATATCCTCTAGAATTGCCAGCGCATGGTGAAAATAAAAAGCTGGCTGAGTTTTAGGCAGCTTTATTGTTCTTTTTAAATATGCTAGAGACAGTGCACCCCCTTATTGCCCATATCTCGGTTTGACCACTCCCATCCCCCACTTTGGCATGCCCCTGTACACATGCAGATGGTAGAGCAAAAGCAAAGCACCCCTTTCTAGCATCTGTTATAAACCTCCAGGGGCAGGACACACCCTGCCTTTTTTCCGAAGACCTGGACTCAAAGGATAGCTTTCTGTGTTGCGTTGGTCAAATCACTTGGCTTTTAGAGCCTTTCTTCATCTGTGCAGTGAAGCACTTGGTGTGGCCTCATTCTAGCACTCTGGTATACATGGAACACTCTGGCCCTGAGCTGGTGGACACCAGGGGTTTTGTTTGTACAAGAGCCTTTGGGCCTAGTTGGAGAAATGATTGAAAGGTATTTGAGAGTTGATGATTTGCTTCCTGGACAGTACTATTAAGACCCTCCTCCAAATAGAGGGGAAATAAATACTGCCTCAGCCTGTTGAAGGGGAAGGTCATGGATAGGAATGGAAGACAGAGGTGAAGTGGAGTTAAAGGACATGGACTCTCTCTGGGCAGGGTCAGAATTGGCAAGGACAGCAAGACGTAATCCCTTGGTGGTGGTCAGAGCTGTGAGGTTGGCTGCAGGAGCTATGACCCTTGGAGAGAGGTCATTCTTTTCCTTAGAGCTAAAGAGGGATCAATGGGGCCAGAGTCTCTGTGTGTACAGGGTATGGAGATGGTGCGGCCTGGGGGAGCAAGGGTTACATCTACAAATTGGGGTGATGCTCCCTGCTTTACCAACAGTGGCAGGGCTGTCAGTGTCCTACCCATACCCTCTCGGTACTGACCATCCTTGAACAGCTGTCAACTTGCATTTCTCTGCCTGAGGACATTCTCTGGATACAGGAGCATACTCAGCTGAATCATGGAGCAGTCTGGAAGCTTAGAGAGTTTAGATGCGGGGGACAGCTCTCAACCAATGATGTGTAGGGGTGGTGGATAAATATTCCAGCTTCCTGCACGGAAAGCTGGGGAGGAAGCCCCCAGTCCATGGGCCGCAGTTGAACCCCCTGTCACAACAGGAGAACAATGGCTTGGACGGCATCTCGGGGGGACAATTTTGTTCTGTGCTGTCTCCAAGATGTCCCTAATGGGACTGAGCCCCAGTTGTCCACAGCAGTCCCTGGTCACCCTATATTGGCTTCCTCCTTTCTTTATCTCTTTTCTCTTATGGTAGCTTTCTGGGATCAACCCCCAAAGAAACCATTTTGCACTCAAATCCTTACCTCCCGCTTTGGGTGGAGGAGGGGGGATCCCAAACTAAGACATTAACCTAACTGGTCTGTTGTGAGCTTTCTGATAAGAGATACAGCTCTGGCAGGTTGACGATGGTTTCTGCAGCAGTGCTCTGGGAAACTAATACAATAACCTGGTAAGTGCTTTGTAAACTAAAGACTCCTACAAATATAAAGGGCTCTGGGACTGGTCAGGGCATGGTGAAAAGCACATGAACTCTGTGGTCAGACAGATAAAAATTAATATCCCAGTTGGGTACCAATTGCTGCGTGACTTTGAACAAGTCACTCAGCCTCTTTAAACCTCTATTTCCTTATCTGAAGAAGGCCATGGGCAGCAATCCCTGCTTCTCATGGTCTCTACAAGCACTGAAAAGCATATTGCTGGCAAAGGGACTGGCATAGAGACTGGTTGAGGAGCAGGCACCCGATAGAGCATTCCAACTCTTGAAGGCTAGCCTGCTGTGCTTCTGAGGTCAGTGATGATATCTGTGGCCTGGCAGTCTCTTCTCTTTCTCTGAAAGGCTTGTGGTTGGGTGCTTTATTCCTGGAGTGGCAGGCGCTTTCTGTCCCCCGACCTGACTCCGAACCTGGCAGGCTGGCCAGAATGGCCTCCAGGGCCAGCCTGGTCCTGGCCCTGCCTCTGCAGCCCCACCGGGCAGCCAGGCCTGTCCATGCTTATCAGTGTCTGTGTTTGCTCAGCATGGGTACACTCCTCCTCCTCCCCTCTGGAAAACAAGAAAACATGTTTTGCCAGTGATGGGGTGGAGTGGGGTGGCCTCTCTGGCTCCAGGCTGGGCCCCCAGCGAGGCTGCCAGTGGGCGGGCAGCCTGTTGTTGTTGGAGTGGAGAGCTGGCCGGCCAGCCGCCTGTTTCCTCCAGCTGTCCAAGCACGGCGAGCTGGGGAGGAAGCCCCCAGTCCGTGGGCCCCAGTTGAACCCCCTGTCACAACAAGGGAACAATGGCTTGGACGGGCTGGTGGGTGGGTGGGTGGAAAGGCAGCCCCCTCTGATCCCTGCTTCCACCAGTGACAGAGACAGGTTGATGGGGTGGGGAGATTTGCTGTCCTCTTACTTCCCCCACCCTCTGTCTTGTTTTCCACCTTGTTGGGCACACCGTCTCCCACCTAGGGCCAAGGAAAACAGCAGCCTCAGGAAACATCTCTGGGCTGCTGCTGGGGTTCCACAGCTTTTGGAGGCAGCAGAGCTGGGGGAAGGGGCCAGAGTGGGATTGCCATGGCACAGGCTGCATTCTGCATGGGACTGTTGCTAATGAGTCATAATCTGTTTCCCCTGGGACACTTTGAGGATTTTGTGTCTCTGCATCTTTGTGTCTTCAGGCCTGGTATATGACCTGGCACAGGGCACATGGCAGAAACAATTTCTTGACCCAATCAATGAAAGATTGAACATATGAATACATTTAATTTCTAGCTCTGCTCCCTGGTGGCTGTGTGACTTCCAGCAGGTTACATAACCTCTCTGGGCCCTATTTTCCTCATCTGTAGAACATGTACCTTATAGAATTATTGTGAAAATTAAACGTGCTTCTAGCATCTCAACTTTCTCATGGGGAGTGTACAACACAATAAACCCAAAAGATTTTAGCTATCATCAGACTGTTGCTGTTGGTGGTAGTATTGTCAGTGTGTGATTTAGAGGAGGTTGTTACAGTATTTCCAGTAAGAGGTCTGTACTTTTGTTTCCATGGGTACAGGAAAGAGAGCTGAGCAGATGCCACTTCTACTGGAGCTGAGAGTACATCTCTCTACTAATCCACAGGCTTCTGTATGGTATGCTGTCCCCTGGGAGCCTGGTCAGCTCTAGTAGTCTTTGGGAATTGGGAAAGTAGTTCTGGGTCTACCAAGAGACTCATGTGTGTCAGAGGCTGTGCTGGGTCCTTACACATCCATTACCTAGTTTAATCTTCACAATTCTGTGAAGAAGACATTATTATCCCAATCTTATAGATAGTGACACTGAGGCTCAGAGAGATGATATCACATGGCTAAGGCCACGTGACTGGTAATTTGTAGAGCAGAGATTTCAGTCTAGGTCTTTGAAACACCAAGCCATGTTCATTTGGTTGTGCCTCCCTGCCTAGTGATAAAGATGTGCTACTTAACATCCTGGACTGTTGGTGGAAATTTGGCTCATCAATGATTGTAGAGTCAGGTTGTAACAGGAAGTAAAAATGTAGGTTCAAGTATAGGGCCAGGAATGGAAACTGAAGAGCGAGAGGCTGAGCTCAGTATGAACTAGGGCTTTTGAGGAGTTGTGTTCAAAGTAGGAAGGATAAGGATAGAGCAGTATTGTATATGGTTATACATGTATCTGGGTATATTGGATGAGTTAGACTAATACTGTAACAACAACAAAAACAAAAACCCAGCTCTCTATTGCTTAACATGATAAAGGTTTGGTTTTTGCTTATTTCAGAGTCCAGTGCAATGGGGACAGCTCTGCTCCACGCAGTCATTCAGGAACTCAGGCCCCGGTCATGCTGTGGTTCCATTGTCTTCTAGAGTCTGAGTCCTCCATTGGATCCTCTCTATCCTCCAGCAAACAGAGCATAGAGAAGGCACCGCAGCCTTAACTACCTTATTAAGAGGTAACACACATCATTTTTACTCTAATTCTATTGGTGAGAACTAGTTGTGTAGTTCTCCTAGATTCAAGGAGTCTAGAAATGAGGTCCAGCATCATTGTCAGGAAGAAGAGGGCAACATGATATGAGTGAATCCTAGCAGGCTCTACTGCAATAATAATCATTTTAAAATACAGCTAACAATTATTGAACTCTTATGTGTATGATACTGTGCTCTGTAGAGGTTATTTCATTTAATTCTCATTTAATACTTGCAACAACCCTGTGAAGAAGGTAGGTACTTATGGAGATGATTCCTCCACTTTATAGATCAGGAAACTGATAACTATTCATTTGCTTTCTCTCACTAAAGTTTTATTTTTGTAGAATTTCATGTAAATGTAATTACATGGTATTTTTTGTGTTTGGATTTTTTCACTTAGCATGCTTTTGAGATTCACCCGTGTTATTGGCGTGATCAGTTTTTTTCATTTTAGGTTGTCTACAGGGTTTTGTAGTGGCATTTTATTGTGGTTTTAACTTGCATTTCCTTAACGACTAGTATTGAGCATCATTTCATGTCTTTTAGTTAATACTTTTTATGGAGTTCCATTTATCATTATTTTCTTTTATGGTTTGTGCTTGTTGTGTTGTTAAGAATTCAAAGTCACAAATCTTTACCTAAATCAAGAATTTTTCTGGAAGTTTTATATTATTAGCTCTTATGTTTAGGCTTTTAAATCTATTTTAAGTTAATTTTTATGTATGGTGTGAAGTATAGGCTGACATTAATTTTTTTCTCCGTATCCAATTGTTCCAGCACCATTTAATGAAAAAAAAAAATCCTGACCTCACTGATTTACTTTGGAATATTTGTCAAAAATCAGCTGACTATATATGTATATGTCTATTTCTGGATTCTATTCTGTTTTATTTCTCTATATGTTTATCCTTATATTGATACACACCCTTTTGATCATAGTAGTTTTACAGTAAATCTTGAAAATAGGTAAAGTATATACACCAATCTTGTTCTTTTTCTAGGCCAGTTTTTATCCAAAAGCGTGCTAAGATTTTCATTCAGGTTGTATTTAATTTGTAAATCAATTTCAGAGGAACCAGCATCTTAAAACATGGAGTCTTGTTATCCATGAACATGGTATCTATCTTACTTATTTAGATCTTTAATTTTCTTCACCATGTGTCATAGTTTTCCGAGTAGAGGTCTTGTACATTTTGTTAAATTGATGCCTAGTTTTTTTAAAAAAATGATTTCAATGCTATTGCAAGTAGTGTTTTTAAAAATTCCAATTCCAATGATCCTTTGTGGTATATAAAAATATAGTTAATTTTTGTATATTGGCCTTATAAATTGAGATCCTGCTAAATTCACTTATTATTTCTAGTATCTTCTTGTAGATTCCTTAGGATTTTCTAAATAATGATGTCATCTGAGAATAAAAATAATTTGACTTTTTCCTTTACAAGATATATCACTTTATTTCCTTTTCCTTGTCTCACTGCACTGGACAGTAAAATATTAAACAGAAGTGGTGTGGTCAGACATCCTTGCCTAATTTACCACTAAGTATGATGTTAGTTGTAGGTTTTTTATAGACACTCTTTACCAGATTGAGGAAGTCTATTCTTAGAAAACTGAGTTTATAATCATCAAGTGTTGAATTCTGTCAAATGCTTTTCTTGCATCCTTTGAGATGATCATGTGTTTCAGATATTCTAATGTTACACCAATCCTGCATTCCAAGAATCAGCCCACTTATTCATAATGTATTATCTTTTCTATGTATCACTACACTTTTATAAGAATTTTATGTGTCTCTGTTCACAAAGGGTATTAGTCTGTAATTTCTTTTTTTTTTGGTGGGGGCGGGGCGGTGATGGAATCTCACTGTGTCACCCAGGCTGGAGTTCAGTGGTACGATCTTGGCTCACTGGAACCTCCGCCTCCTGGGTTTAAGCAGTTCTCTGCCGCAGCCTCCCAAGTAGCTGGGATTGCAGGCGTGTGCCACCATGCCCGGCTATAGTCTGTAATTTCTTTCTTTTTTGTGAGTATCTGTTATTTTACTCAGGCAGATGCTTGCTTGCAAATTAAGTTGGGATACATTCCTTCTTTTTCTGTTTTCTAGAAGAGTTTGTGTAGAAGTGTTAACGCTTTTTCTTTACGATTGATAGCATTCATCAGTGATGTCGTGTAGGCCTGGAGTTCTCTTTGTGGGAAGGTTTTAAACTATGAACTTTATTTAAGACTGTCCAGGTTATCTATGTCTTCTTGAGCGAGCTTTGTTTGTATTTTCAAATAATGTGCCCGTTTTATCTATATTGTTGAATTTGTTGGCATGAAGTTATTCATGATATATCCTTATTATTCTTTTAATACCTATAGGATCTGTACTCTTTTATACTTGATATTGGCTATTTGTCTTGATCAATCTGGATGGTGGATTATCCACTTTATTTATCTTTATATTTATTTTTAAAAAGTCAGCTTGGTTTGATTTTCTCTATTGTTCATAAGGACTTCTGTTCTTTTTTTGTTTTTTTTTGAGACAGGGTCTTTCTTTGTCACCCAGGCTGGAGTGCAATAGTATGATCACAGCTTAATGTAGCCTTGACCTCCCTGACTCAAGAGATCCTCCTACCTCAGCCTCTTGATTAGCTGGGACTACAGGCACACACCATCATGCCCACCTAATTTTTAAATTTTTCATAGATACAGAGTCTTACTATGTTGCCTAGGCTGGTCTCAAACTCCTGGACTCAGGCAATCCACTTGCCTTGGTCTCCCAAATTGCGGGGGTTACAGGCATAAGCCATCTGTTCTTATCTTTATTATTTTTTTCTCTTATTTTGGGATCAGTTTTTTTTTTCTTGCTTCTAAAAGTAGAAACTTAGATTATTGATTTTGGTATTTTCTTTTTTTCTAACATAAGCATTTAAAGCTACAAATTTTCCTCTAAACACTGCTTGAGCTGCATTCTACAAATTTTGCGTGTGTTTTCATTTTCATTTAGTTTAAAATATTTCCTAATTTTTCTTGTAACTTCTTTGACCCTTGATTTATTTCTCTGTGTTATGTTCCAAATGTTTTGTTTTTCCCAGGTACCTTTCTTAGTTTTAAATTCAATTTAATTGTGGTCAAAGAACATAATTTGCATGATCCAAATCTTTATAATTTGTTGAGACTGGTTTTATGTTCTAATATTTGGTCTATCTTGGTGATGTTTCATGTGAATTAAAAAAAAGTATACCCTGTGCTTAATAAGTGGAGAATTATAAAAATATCAGTTGGGTTGAGTTGTTTCATAGTATTCTTTGAGGCTTTTAAATCCTCACTAACTTTTTTTTTTTTGGTCTACTTGTATCAATCACTGAAAAGTGAGGGCTAAAATCTCCAGCTGTAATTGTAGATCTGTTTCTCCTTTCAATTTTATGAGTTTTTGCTTCATGTATTTTTGAGACTCTGTAACTAGGTGCATACTGATTTAGGATTGCTACATCTTCTTGAATTTATCCCTTTATATTATGAGATGCCCCTCTTATCCCTAGTCATATTCCTTGTTCTAAAGTCTAGCTGGTCTGGTAATAATATAGCCACTAATATAGTTATCTATTAGTATTTGCGTGGTATATTTTTCTCCATTCTTTTTATTTTTAATTTATTTATGTCTTTATGTTTGAAGTGAGTATCTTGTAGGCAGCATATAGTGGGCTCTTGCTTTCTTATCCAATTTTGTAATTTCTTTCTTTTAATTGGAATGCTTAGATCATTTGCATTTAATGTAAGCACTGATATAGTTGGATTTAAATCTATCATCTTGTTATTTTTTTTCTCTTTGTCCTATATGTCCTTTATTTTTTCCTTTTTTTGGCCTCCTTTTGAATTAATTATTTTGTATGATTACATTTTTAAATTAAACTTTTATTTTGAGATAACTGTGGATTCACATGCAATTGTAAGAAATAATACAGAGAGATTTCATGAATCCTTATCTAATTTCTCCCAGTGGTAACATCTTGCAAAACTATGGCATAATATTGCAACCAAGTTATTGACTTTGATATAGTCAAGATATAGAATATTTCTACTGCCACAAGCACCCTCATGTTGCCGTTTTATAGCCATACCTGCCTACCTTCTACTTATACCTCTCCATAACCCCTGGCAACTACTACTTTTTTCCCATTTCTATACTTTTCTTAATTTGAAGATGTTATATGAATGAAATTATATAGTATTTAATCTTTTGGGAATGGCTTACTTCACTCAGCATAATTCTCTGGAAATTTATCCAGGTTGTTGTATGTATCAATGGTTTGTTCCTTTCCTGTTACTGAGTAGTATTCCACAGTATGGATATACTGTTGTTTGTTTAACCATTCCCTCATTAAAGTTGTTTCCAGTTGTTGGCTATTATGAGTAAAGCTGTTACAAACTTTTGTCTACAAATTTTTTTTTTTGGTAAACAAAAGTTTTCATTTCTCTGGGAAAATGTCAGGAGTGTAATTTCTGGGTCATGTAATAGTTGTGTGTTTACTTTTTAAATAAACTGACAAACTATTTTCTAGAAACATTGTACCATTTTATATTCCAACCAGCAGTGTATGAGGAATCCAGTTTCTCTGCATCATTACCAGCATTTGGTGTTGACACTATTTTTTATTTTAGCCACTCTTATAGGTGTATAGTGATATTTCATTGTGATTTTATTTATTTATTTATTTATTTACTTACTTAGAGATGGAGACTTGCTAGGCTGCCTGGGCTAGAGGACAGTGACACAATCTCAGCTCACTGCAACCTCCACCTCCTGGGTGTAAGTGATTCTCCTGCCTCAGCCTCCCGAGTAACTGGGATTATAGGCACACGCCACCACGTCCAGCTAATTTATTTTTGTGTTTTTAGTAGAGACGGGGTTTCACCATATTGGCCAGGCTGGTCTTGAACTCCTGACTTCAGGTGATCCACCCGCCTCCCAAAGTGTTGGGATTACAGGAGTGATCCACTGTGCCTGGCCTCATTGTGATTTTACTTTGCGTTTTCCTAATGGCTTATGATGTTGGGTACATTCTCAAGTTCTTATTTGCCATCTGTGTATCTTCTTCAGTAAAATGTCCCTTCACATCTTTTGCCCACGTTTTAATTGGATTGTTTGGATTTTTATTTTTACTGTTGAGTTTTTTTTCTTTTTCGAGACAGGATCTCTGTTGCCTAGGCTGGAGTGCAGTGGGGTGATCATGGCTTACTGCAGCCTCGAACTCCTGGGCTTGAGTGATCCTCCTACCTCAGCCTCCCAAGTGCAGTGATTACAGGCATGAGCCACTGCACCTGGCCTACTGTTGAGTTTTGAGGGTTCTTTATATATTCTAGATACTAGTCCTTTGTTGGATATATGGCTTGCAAATATTTTGTTCTCTCCACAGCTTGTCTTTTTATCCTCTTAACAGTGTCTTTCACAAAGCACATGTTTTTTAATTTTGTTGAAGTCTGATTCATCAGTTTTTCCCTTTGCAGATCATGCTTTTAGTGTCAAGCCTAAGAATGTTTTTTGCCTAGCCCTAGATTTCATTTCTAAAATTTTATGATTTTACATTTAAGTCCATGATCCATGTGTATAAGGTATGAGACTTAGGTTGAAGTGCATTATTACTGTTATTATTATTTGCCTATGAATGCTCAATTGCTATATAGCACTGCTTGTTGAAAAGACTATCTTTCCTCATTGAATTGCTTTTCTCAAAAATTAGTTGGGAATATTTGTGTGTGTTTATTTCTGAAGTGTCTATTCTGCTCCACTGATGTGTCTGTCCCTGCATGGCACCATGTGGCTCGGATTATGTAGCTATGTGATAAATCTTGAAATTGGGTTGACTGGTTTCTCCCATTATATTATTTTTCCCCCATTGTTTTTATTAGCTATTCTAGTTCCTTTGCCTTTCCATATAATTTAAGATGACCTTGTCTCTATGTATAAAAAGACTTGCTGGGGTTTTGAAAGGAATTGCATTAATTCTGTAATTTGGGGAAAATTATCATCTTTACTCTGTTGAATCTTCCAATCCATGAGTATAGCATGTCTCTCCACTTATTTAGCTCTTTTTAAAATTGTTTCCATAAGCATTGTGTATTTTCTTTTTCTTTTTTTTTTTTTTTTTTTTGAGATGGAGTCTCACTATCACCCAGGCTGGAGTACAGTGGCATGATCTTGGCTCACTGCAACCTCTGCCTCCCGGGTTCAAGTGATTCTCCTGTCTCAGCTTCTCAAGTAGCTGGGATTACAGGTGTGCACCACAATGCCCGGCTAATTTTTGTATTTTTAGTAGAGATAGGGTTTTACCATTTTGGACAGGCTGGTCTCGAACTCCTGACCTCAGTTCACCTGCCTGTATCGGTCTCCCAAAGTGCTGGGATTATAGGCGCGAGCCACTGCACCCGGCAGCATTGTGTAGTTTTAAGGAAACAAGTCCTGCACCTGTTTTGTTAGATTTACCCCTCAATTTTTTTGGGTGATTGTAAGTGGTATTGTATTTTTAACTTTAATGTTAAGTTCAGTGCTATCATATAGAAATACAGATGGTTGTCTACATATACAATTATGTCATCTGCAAATAGGGACATTTTATTTTTTCCTTTCAGATATTTATATCTTTTATTTCCTGGCTCCCTACTTGGTTTTCTCTACATCACACTGGCAAGGGTGTTGGAAGCACCTTGTTATAGCCTAATGAAGGTGAACGTCTAGGCTCCTCACTCAGCCTTTGCTGGTATATATAGGAGTGTGGCTACACTGTACAACGTTAGGTACAAATGTACACATATACAACATTTTGAGTTATATGGTTTTTTCTTGGTGTTTTCCTGGAGTAGAGTGGTTATTGTCTAAAGGTTTTCTTTCTTTCTGTGCTGCCGTTTTCTTGTCCTTTGGCTAAAGAGAGTAGGCTTTTGTTGGAGCTTTATTTTTGGTCTGTGCCTGTTGGCATTTAAAGGTTGCCAGCTTCTTCACCTCCAAATTTGGGATTTTTGAGGCCAAAAGAAAATCCAGTGAACTTTGTCATCTCATGTCATTCCTCTGGTCCTGAGGTCCCTAGGTCATCTTTATGGAAGTGGAAGCTACATGATTATGTTTTAGCTCTACTACTAGTTTATGAGTTATACCTTTTTTTTTTTTTTTGAGACGGAGTCTCACTCTGTCGCCCGGGCTGGAGTGCAGTGGCCGGATCTCAGCTCACTGCAAGCTCCGCCTCCCGGATTCACACCATTCTCCTGCCTCAGCCTCCCGGGTAGCTGGGACTGCAGGCACCCGCCACCTCGCCCGGCTAGTTTTTTGTATTTTTTTTAGTAGAGACGGGGTTTCACTGTGTTAGCCAGGATGGTCTCGATCTCCTGACCTCGTGATCCACCCGTCTCGGCCTCCCAAAGTGCTGGGATTACAGGCTTGAGCCACCGCGCCCGGCCTGTACCTCTTTTAAAAAATATTTTAAATGTGATTTCCATAGGGCTTACAATGTTAATCTTTAACTTATTATCACATTCTACCTTCAAGCAATATTATACTGCTTCCCATACAAGAACCATGTAATAGTATATTTCTATTTCTTTTCTTCTCTTGGCCTATGAGCTATTACTGTCATGTTTTATTTCTACATATACTATAAACATCAAAATCTAACGTTATTTTTTGCTTCAAACAGTCAATTATCTTTTTTATTTTTATTGTTTTTTTGAGACAGGGTCTCACTCTGTCACCCAGACTGGAGTGCAGTGGTGCATATATGGCTTTCTGCAGCCACAAAGGCCTGGGCTTGTGCGATCTTACTGCCTCACCCTCCTGAGTAGCTGCAACTACAGGTATATGCCACCACACTGGACTAATTTTTTTTTTTTTTTTTTTTTTGTAGAGATGTCGTCTTCCTATGTTGCCAATGCTAGTCTGAAACTCAGGAATCCTCTTGCCTTGTCCTCCCAAAGTGCTGGGATTACAGGCATGAGCCACAGTGCCCAGCCAGAGTTACCTTTTAATGAGATTTTAAAAAGTGTCTTTTATGTTTACCTACATATTTACAATATTTTCTCCTTCATTCATTTATGTAGATCCAAATTTCCATCTGTATTATTTTGCTTCTTCCTGAAGAACTTCATTTAACATGTCTTGTAGTGCATATCTGCTGGCATGAATTCCCTTAGTTTTTTCTTGTTTGAAAATGTCTTTGTTTAGCTTTCATTTAAAAAAACAACAGCTTTGATGAGATATAATTCACATAACATACAATTCACTAATTTAAAGTATGCAAATTCAGTGGTCCGTAGTATAGTCACAGAGCCGTGTAACCAATCAGCATGGTCAATTTTAAAACTTTTTTTTAATACTAGAAAGAAACTTTGTGCCCATTAGCAGTCACTTCCCATTGCCCCCCAAGCTCCCAGCACTAGGCAATCACTAACCTACTTTCTGTCTCTATAGATTTGTCTATCTGGACATTTAATATAAATAAAATTACACAATCTTGTCCTTGTGACTTGCTTCCTTCATTTAGCATGTTTTTATACATGTTGTAGCATATATCAGTCACCTTTATTTTTGGAATATATTTTCTCTGGGTTTAGAGTTCTAGCCTGATAGTTGTTTGTTTTTCTTTTTATTTTTAGCTTTAAAAACGTTGCACTTGATTTTGGCTTGCTTAGTTTCTGATGAGAAGTTTTCTTTCATTCTTATTTTTGTTTCTCTGTGTGTAATATTTTTTCTTTGGATGCTTTTAAGATTTCTGATTTTCAAGTTTTGATTATGATGTGCTGTGGTGTGGTTTTCTTTATATTTATTTTGCTTGGTCTCCATTGAGCTTCTTAGTTGAGATTCTGTGAGTTTATTATTTTCATCAAATTTGAATTTTTTGGTCATTTTTTTCTTTAAATTCTGTTCCTAATACCTCTTTTCTCTTTTTACTTCTCAGACTTTCTCTTTGTTAGACTACTTGATACTGTCTCATAGGTCACTGATGCTCTGCTCAATCTTTTTGAATGACTTTCTCTCTGCACTTCATTTCTAGTAGTTTCTGCTAGTGTGTCTTCATCTTTACTGTAGTGTCTATTCTAATGTAAATCTCATCCAATGTACTTTTTTTCTTCTAATATTGTATTTTATTCTCTTTACAAATCCCATTTTGGTCTTTAAAATTTATTTTCCTTTTTTTCTTCAGCATGTTCATGTTTTCCTTTATATCATTGAGAATATATTTTTATATTTATAAAGTAACTCTTTTAATTCATTTTCTGCTAATTCTGTCATTTCTGTTATTTAGGGGCCTGTTTCTATTTATTAAATAGTTTCTTGGTTTTGGGTCACTTTTTCCTGCTTTTTTGCATGCCTGGTAATTTTTTTATTGCGTGTTGGACATTGTAAGTTGTAATTTTTGGATGCTGGCTGGGTTTTGTTGTATTACTTTATAAAATATTGGAATTGCTCTGCCATGCAGTTGAGCCACTTGGGATATTAGATCTTCTTGAGGTTTGCTTTTTAGTTTTGTTAGGGCGAGTCAAGAGGATCATTTCGTGTGGGGCTAATTTAGCCTGCTCCTATGTGATGCTAATGTCAGGACTTTATCCAATGTCCCGTGTATTCTGTGGTTTTTCCACTCTGGAAGAGGTAAACATGAACTATTCTTAGCCTTGTGGAGCTCCAGGATTTGTTCAGCTTATAGTTTTTTATTGATGATTGCCTTAGGAGTTTCACCTTATACATGTAGTGATTGTTACTTAGGAAAACACTCAAGGGTACCCTTCTGAAGATCTCTGGAACTCTATTTCTCTGTGCAGCTCCATCTTCTGTGGTATTCTGCCCCAGAAAGTCTGGACATTTTTGCCTCCCTGAATTCTGAGCTCTTTCAGACTGTGGGTCTCTGTTTGGGTTTCTCTCCCTGCTCTGCAGCCTGGAAACTGTTTTCACAAGTAACTGGGGCAATGGTATGGCTCACTTTATTTCCCTTTTCTCAGAGTTCTTCACTGCCTATTGTTCAATGTCCAAAAGGAGTTGCTTCATATATTTTGCCTGGTTTTCTAGTTGTTTATGGTTGGAAGAAAGTTTGCATGTAAGTATCATTTGTGAGTAGAAGCAGAATTCTCCCTTAGCTTTTAAATTCAGTAACTTCTAAAATTATTTCTGTGTTTGATTTAGATTTCTTTCTCCATGGACTTAGAAAAACACCTTTTTTTCCTCACTTTTGATACCTTTTTGTTTTTTTCTCAATAATATAAAGCATACTTATTCTTATCACATGAATATTTTCATAATAATATTATATAACACATCACCCAAAAACTCACTGGCCTAAAACAAAAATCACATATTTTTATGAGTCTGTTGACTGGCTGGAACTAGGCTGGGCTCAGCTGGGGGCCTCTGCCTAAAACTGGGGCAGCCGATGTGGCTCCACTTTTCACTGTAGATCTGTGGTCAGTTGGGGCAGTTCTGCTTCTAGTGTTCATTCAGGGCCCTGGCTGAAAGGCAGCAGCTACCCCGAGGAAGTTCTTGTGATGATCACAGAGGCACAAAAGAACAAACAGAAGCTTTCAGGCTTCTTAAAGCTGAGGCTGGGAATCGTCCATGGCTACTTCCTCCTCAAGTCATTTGCCAAAACAAGGCACCTAGCCAAGCTCTAAGCTGAAAGGTGTAAAAGTATACTCTGCCTACAGTGGGGCCAGGGCAAGGATGTGGATGCAGGGAAGCATAAAGTATTGAAGCCAGTAATTCAAACTATTACATAAATTTTACATTTATTTATTTATTTATTTATTTATTCATTTAGAGACAGAGTCTCTTTCTGTCGCCCAGGCTAGAGTACAATGGCACAATCTTGGCTCACTGCAACCTCTGCCTCCCAGGTTCAAGCGATTCTCGTGTTTCAGCCTCCCAAGTAGCTGGGATTACAGGTGTGCACCACCACGCCTGCTAATTTTTGTATTTTCAGGAGAGACAGGGTTTCACCGTATTGGCCAGGCTGGTCTCAAACTCCTGACCTTAAATGATCTGACCACCTCAGCCTCCCAAAGTGCTGGGATTACAGGTGTGAGCCACCGCACCTGGCTTATTACATGAATTTAAAATCCTGACCAGTGGTTCAATTATTTGAAGTGTTTGGAAGTGAAATTCTTCTGTGTATTGTTTTTGCATACTCCCATTCATGGTGCATTATCTTCTGGTGTATTTTGTCATTTTGGATTGGTGTTCAGATATGGTAGGGCTTTTAGAAATGGAACTTCCATGTGGCCTGGCTTGAGGAAACATCTCTCAAGAGTAATTTTCTGTCAGTTTCTTCTAGGTACCCTAAGATTCACGTTAGACAAGGACTCTTTATTATGTTAATTTCTCAGGTTGGAGGTATGTGGACTTTGCAAGGAGTAGAAAATTGAACCCTAGACTGGGAGCAGTGGTTCACACCTGTAATCCCAGCACTTTGGGAGGCCGAGGCGGGTGGATCACCTGAGGTCAGGAGTTTAACACCAGCCTGGACAACATAGTGAAATCCCATCTCTACAAAAATACAAAAATTAGCTGGGCATGATGGCGGGTGCCTGTAATCCCAGCTATTTGGGAGACTGAGGTGGGAGAATAGCTTGAACCCAGGAGGAAGAGGTTGCAGTGAGCCGAGAACACGCCATTGCACTCCAGCCTGAGCAACAGAGCAGAAACTCTGTCTCAAAAAAAAAAAAAAAAGAAAAAAAAGAAAATAAAAAGAAAAAGAAAATTGAACTCTATATCATGTAGAGCAGTGGTTACCAAATCTCAGGTGAGGCATTTTTCCTCCTACTAGAACCAGGGCTGAGAGAGACAGTGTACTGGCTTTATGCAGGAGTCTCAGTTTAACCTCCTCAAGTGGGCCCAAAGCCTTGTGCCTTATTCCTACATCATCATTAGAAGCCAACCCCTTGTTACCAAAAGCAGGACAACAAAAAGCATTGGTAGGCCAGGCACAGTGGTTCACGCCTGTAATCCCAGCACTCTGGGAGGCTGAGGCAGGTAGATCACTTGAGGCCAGGAATTTGAGACCAGCCTGGCTCACATGGTGAAACCCCATCTCTACTAAAAATACAAAAAAATTAGCCGAATGTGGTGCATACCTGTAATCCTAGCTACTCGGGAGGCTGAGGCACGAGAATTGCTTGAACTCGGGAGGTGGAGGTTGCAGTGAGCCAAGATTGCACCACTGCACACCAGCCTGGGCAACAGAGTGAGACTGTCTCAAACAAAAACAAATACAACAACAACAAAAAAGCACTGGTGCCCACGTATTCATTTTAGTTTTAATTTCCTCTTTAGTTTTGTTGTCTTTATTTTTAGCTCAGTGCTACACTTGAAAAGTTGCTTGTAAAAATTTACCCAGCATTTCTTTATTTTTTTCTTCAGCTTTTATTGTAAGTTCAGTGGTACCTGCACAGTGTGTGGTTTGTCACATAGGTGAACACGTGCCATGGTGGTTTGCTGCACAGATCATCCCGTCACCTAGGTATTAAGCCCAGCATTCATTGGCTATTCTTCCTGATGCTCTCCCTCCCCAGCACCCCTCACAGGCCGCAGTGTGTGTCGGTCCTTCCTCGGGTGTCCGTGTGTTCTCATCATTCACCTCCCACTTATAAGCGAGAACATACGGTGTTTGGTTTTCTGTTCCTGTGTTAGATTGCTGAAGATAATGGCTTCCAATTCCATCCATGTCCCTGCAAAGGACATAATCTCATTTCTTTTTATGGCAGCATAGTATTCCATGGTGTATATGTACCACATTTTCTTTATTCAGTCTATCATTGAGTGGCGTTTAGGTTGATTCCATGTCTTTGCTATTTTGAATAGTGCTGCAGTGAACATACACGTATCTTTATAATAGAACGATGTATATTCCTTTGGGTATATACCCAGTAATAGGATTGCTGTTTACCCAGTATCTCTATCTGTTTTGTATAGTGAGGTTTCTCAGGTTCTCTCGTTAGCTATTTTGCTATTTTGTATACGCTCTTCTGTTTTCCTGGATTACTCCCAATATCCACTTGTACTTTAGACTCCATTTCTTCTGAATCCTCTGGTAAATTAGATATTCTTCTTATTCTTTCTCATGGGGAAATTATTTTCCTTCATAGTATTTTTATATTTTGTGATCTTACATGCTTATTTAACTTCTGCTTTTCCCGTTAGACTCTCAGCTTCTCATAAACAGAGACCAGATCTTTTTGTTTTCTACTAATTCCCAGAGCTTAGTACAATGCTTAGAACACAGCAGGCCCTCTGTAAGTATTTGTTGAATGAACAGTCATGATATTTACCACGTGTCATTACAGTCGTGTATGTGATATTAGTCAGTCAAACTACTTTCAAGTGTGGTTTCCAAAAGCTTGCTGGTTGCCTGTGTTGAGACTGTTCTGGTCTGTTCTGGTCAACCTTTTAATGAATGATTGGATAATGACATTTATGGACTGTGTCAGAGAACTATACAAGCTTTTTACCAGTCAAGACTCTTGGTTGAAGGCAGTGGAAATGGACTCTGATTAATTTAAAAAGAAAATGAATTTAATTGAAAAGGTATTATTTAACTTGTACAACTGATGGGAAGATGGAATTAGGTTTTTTTTTTTTTAATTTATTTTTTTTTTTGAGATGGAGTCTCACTCTGTTGCCCAGGCTAGAGTGCCATGGCCCGATCTCAGCTCACTGCAAGCTCTGCCTTCCAGGTTCACACCATTCTCCTGCCTCAGCCTCCTGAGTAGCTGGGACTACAGGCGCCCACCACCAAGCCCAGCTAATTTTTTTGTATTTTTGGTGGAGACGGGGTTTCACCATGTTAGCCAGGATGGTCTCATCTCCTGACCTTGTGATCCGCCCGCCTCAGCCTCCCAAAGTGCTGGGATTACGGGCGTGAGCCACCGCGCCTGGCCGGAATTAGGTTTGAACAGGATCCAAGAAAGGAAAAGCCCAGTTGCTATAGTTTGAAAGTTTGTGTCCCCGTGTGTTGAAACTTAATTGTCAATGTGCTAATATTAAGAGGTGGTAATTAAGGTAATTAAGTCATGAAAGCAGAGCCCTCATGAATGGGATTAGCAACCTTATACAGGGCTGGAGGGAAATAGTGCCCCCCCAACTTTTGCCCTTCTATCCCTTTTGCCATGTGAAGACACCCTTTTGTCCTCTCTGAAGGGTGCAACAGCAAGGTACCACCTTCAAAGCAGAGACAGGGCCTTGCCAGACACCAAACCTGCCAGGATTTTGATGTTAGACTTCTCATCCTCCAGAACTATGAGCAATAAATTTCTGTTCCTTGTAAATTACCTACTCTCAAGTATTTTGTTATGGTAACACAAATGCACTAAGACAGAAGTTGGTATGAGAAGTGGGGCATTATGATAACAAATACCTAAAAGTGTGGAAGCAGCTTTGGAATTTAGAAATGGGTAGAGGCTGGAAGGAAAAGATTGGAGGTGTATGCCAGAAAAAGCCTAGATGATCCTGAACAGAGCATTAATCACCGTGAATAGTGATTCTGGTGAGGGCTCAGAAGAAGAGAGCTGTAGAAAAAGCCTAAATCTTCTTAAAGACTGAGTTGTTGTGAGCAGAATGTTGGTAAAAATATGGGTAGTATGCTGGGTGCTGTGGCTCATGCCTATCTCAGCACTTTGGGAGGCTCACTTGAGCTCAGGAGTTTGAGACCAGCCTAAGCAACATAGGGAGACCCTATTGCTGCAAAAATAAAAAAAATGTGCCAAGCTTGACGGCGCATGCCTGTGGTCCTAGCTACTTGGGAGGCTGAGGTGGGAGGGTCACTTGGGCCCGGGAGGTCAAGGCTGCCGTGAGCCAGGATTGCACCACTGCACTCCAGCCTGGGTAACAGAGCAGGACTCTGTAGATAAAAAATAAAGTAAAATATGAGTGGTAAAGGCAATCCTGATGAGGTCTCAGATGGGAATGAGGAAACGTGTCATTGGAAACTGGAGGAAAGACCATTCTTGTTACAAAGTGGCAAAGAATTTAGCTGAACTGTATTCATGCCCCACTGCTTTGTAGAAGGCAGAACTTAGGAGCCATGACCTAGGATATTTGGCAGAAGAAATCTAAGTGTTCAGGGTGCTGGATGATTTATCTTGAATGCTTATAGTAAAATGTAAGAAGAGAGAAATGAATTAAAGATGGAATTTATAATCAAAAGGGAAGCAGAATTTAAGCCTTTGGAAAAATTTTCAGCCTTGCTATGTACAGAATAAAAAAGCATGTTCAGGAGAGAATACCAAGGGGGTAGTCAAGCGAATGTTTGATAAGGAGATTATCACAGATGAAAGGGAGCCAGATGCTATTCATCAGGATAAAGAAAGAATGACCCCAAAGGCATTTTGGAGATTTTTGAGGCTGCCACTCCCATTATAGTTCCAGAGTGCCAGGGCCTTCAGAACTGAATGCTTTCAAGAGAAGGGCCCAGGGCACCCACGGTACCTCAGGACTCACTGCCCAGTTCTGCCTTCAGTTTCTGCTCCCCAAATTCTGGTACAGTGCTCCTTAACCACCCGAGCTGTGGCTCAAGTGGGCCCGGGTATGGCTTGAGCTACTGCTCTGGAGGGCACAAATGGCAAAACTTGGCAATGTTCCTGTGGTGCTAACTCTGCAGGTGCACAGAGTGCACAAGCTGTGGAGACATGGCTACTTCCACCTACATTTCAAAGGGTGCTTCAAAGAGTCTTGCCAATGCCTGGTGACCATGGGAGTGGGGCCACCCCAGAGTCTCCACTAGGGTAATACCCAGCAGAGCTGTGAGGTCAGAGATACTGCAGACAGCCCCAACTTGGGGCAATGCTTAGTAGAGCTTTGGAGGCAGGGCTGCCCCCGAAGATCCCAGACCTATAGAGCCACCAGCCACCAGCCACCAGCATGCAGTGTCAGCCAGGGAGAGCCACAGACAACTAACTCCAACCCTTCAGAGCTGCTGTGTGGGCTGTGCTCAGAGAAGCCATGGGGGTGGAGCTGCCTGGAGCCTTGGGGGTTCAACCTTCATCTTACTGTGTCCAGAAGGTGGCACAGGCATGGAGTCAAAGATTATTCTTTTTCTTTTTTCTTTTGAGACGGAGTCTCTCTCTGTCACCCAGGCTGGAGTGCAGTGGCACAATCTTGGCTCACTGCAATCTTTGCCTCCCGGTTTCAAGCGATTCTCCTGCCTCAGCCTCCTGAGGAAGATGATTCTCTTATTGAGCTGGATCCCCATTTGCCCCAATTTATTGTAACACCCAATACCTCCCCCGCAGCCGCCAGCCTGTCCCCACTCCAGTTCCAGGGATATAGCCTACTTTTCTTTCCTTTTGTGTTCCTTTTTGGATTATAGATGCGCACCACCATGCCTGGCTAATTTTTGTACATTTAGTAGAGACGGGATTTCATCATGTTGGTCAGGCTGGTCTCAAACTCCTGACCTCGTGATCCACCTGCCCCAGCCTCCCAAAGTGCTGGGATTACAGACGTGAGCCACTGTGCCTGGCTAAGAAGATTATTCTTAAGCCCTAAGATTTAATGCCATTTGCCTTGCTGGGTTTTGGACTTACCTGGGACCTGTTACCCTTTTCTTCTTTTCTGTTGCTCTCTTTTGGAATGGGAATGTCTGTCCTATGCCCGTTATACCTTTGTATTTTGGAAGCACATAACTTGTTCGATTTCACAGGCTCACAGCTAGAGGAGAATTTGCCTCAGGATGAATCATTTCTTTGAGTCTCACCTATATCTGATTTAGACTTTAGACTCTTGACTTGATGCTGAAATGAGTTAAGACTTTTGGGGCTACTGGAATGGAAGGAATGTATTAGGTTGGTGCAAACGTAATTACAGTTTTTGCTATTACTTTTAATGGCAAATATTTTACATGTGAGAAGGACATGAATTTTGGGAGTCAGGGGCAGAATGCTGTGGTTTGAATGTTTGTGTCCCCTCTAAAATTCATGTCAGAACTTAATTGCCAATGTTGTATTAAGATGTGGGGTAGGGCCTTTTGGAGGTAATTCAGTCATGAGAGCAGAGCCCTCATATATGGGATTAGTGACCTTATAAAAGGCTGGATGGACTAGCTAGGCCCTCCTTTTTGCCATTCTGTCCCTCCCACCATGAGATGATACAGCATTCATCCTCTCTGGAGGATACAGCAGCAAGGAATCATCTTGGAAGCAGAGACCAGGCCCTCACCAGACATTGAACCTGTCGGTGCCTTGATCTTGCCTTCCCAGCCTCCCAGACTATGATAAATAAATTTTTGTTTTTGTTTTTTTAAAAATAAATTACCCACTTGCAGGTATTTTATTATAGCAGCATGAACTGGCTAAGACACCAGCCAAGATTCATACTATCATGGACATAGTTTGCTTAGAATTCCTTATCTGATGATGCTGTCACTGGACATGTCCTGCTCTGTTCTCGGATTCTGTAGTCCCTGCTCACTCACTATCATACTACTGGGCTTATCTTTACCTTCCTCGTGTCTTTGCAGCACTTTCTGGAGGGTCCTGGGTGGAAGCATCTGGTTGGCTGAACTTAAGTCATGGGCTTGCCCTGCTTGTTAGGTTTTGGTACAAAGGTACTGTCTCTTCACTTTGGCTGCCATAATGGAAGACAGAATCTGCCTTCAATTGATCTTAAGATGCTTTCCTCAATGGGAAGGGATTCATATGTCTGTTCAGAGACAGCTGCTAACCCCAAGGAAGACAATTCTCTTATTGAGCTGGATCCCCATTTGCCCCATTTTATTATAACACCCAACACTTCCCCCGCTGCTGCCAGCCTGTCCCCACTCCAGGTCCAGGGATGTAGCCTGCTTTCCTTTCCTTTTTGCATTCCTTGCCTGCCTCTCATGCAGTCTGTTAGAATTCATTTCTAATGTGGCTGTGGATAGGGTAGATCTCCTATGTTCTTTACTTCTTCATATTCTTTGAAAAACAAAAACAAAAACAAAAATCTCATAGACTTTACTGTCTTGAAAGAGCTTCTGGCTGAGTCCTGTCAGAATCTCTGAATTCAGTTTGATTAAATTCTATAAACTTTAATGAACTCATTTCCCTGATTCAGAAAATAGTTGCTCTTTGTAGGAATTCCCTGATTCTGAGCACTGGGGATGCATAGTTCAGACCCTAAAAGACCTAGAAACCCAGAATATAAAATTCCTTTGTCCAGTTTTTTTTTAACTCTTTTTAAAGCCTTTCAGATGTTGAGAAGCTTGGGGCGTTTTCACTTTTTGGCATAGTAAATATTATTATTATTGTTATGTATTTTTAAGACAGAGTCTGTCTCTGTTGCCCAAGCTGGAGTGCAGTGCTGTGATCTCAGTTCACTGCAACCTCTGCCTCCTGGGTTCAAGTGATTCTCCTGCCTTAGCCTCCGAGTCACTAGGATTACAGGTGTGAGCTGCTATGCTCAATTAATTTTTGTATTTTTAGTAGAGACGGAGTTTCACCTTGTTGGCCAGGCTGGTCTCTTCTGACCTCAAGTGATGCACTCGCCTCGGCCTGCCAAAATACTGGGATTACAGGTGTGAACCACTGCGCCCGACCACCATAGTAAATATTAAAGGATTGTATAGACAGAGTTACAAACATCGTGGAATGTTTCAAATATGTGAACGTTGTTTTGTAAACAGACATGCTAAAACACCATTGTATGTATAACCTTATTTGTAAATAATGTCAAAAATACCATTGATGTTGCTGTTGGGTTGGTAAAGTTCTTGGTCTTGGCCTGTCCCTTGTTATCTCTATTCTAGGTGTGCCTGGCTCTGATACACCTTGCTGTCATCTGCTCAGTCCTTCTGGAGACCTCTCTAGAGATGGCAAACCATCTGGGCTCCCTATCCCTGGTTCTGTCCTTGGCAGGACTGACCACCACAGGATAAGGCTGGTCTCTAGAGATGGCAAACCATTTGGGCTCCCTATCCCTGGTTCTGTCCTTGGCAGGACTGACCACCATAGGATAAGGCTTGTTCTTCCCATGGTTAAAGCTTTGCTTTTCCACCTATTATCCTAACCTAATGCCTGGACATCACCTCTTGGAAAGCATTATGGACCGTGTGCTGGACCTGACTTCCTTCGTCTGCCTTTCATGGGAATTCACCCTTCCTTTACACAAGAGTGCCTATTTTTGGTTTTAGAGATTGCTCTGGGTCATTGCTGAGCTAAACTGATGGAGGTTCCTTGAAATCGGCAAATGGCCTAGATAATCAGGCTCCTAACCTCAGCCTTCTGTGATACTTTGCTTTTCTATTTCCCATTCTATGGGGTTGGGTGGAGCGAGGGATATGGTCTTTTAGAAATAGTATTTTTCACTTAACAAAGACCTCAAACCCAGGAATAAGCATAATCTCCACCAGGGAATGCCACTTAATTGCGTTAAGCTTCTTAGATTTTTCAGATGAAGGATAAATCTGATTTATATCAAAACCAGGAGTGGCTGATATTCTGGTTGACAAAATCCAGATTTAAGAGGATAGTTCTTGTTAGTTGGATCAATGAGCTAAAGTGGATATGATGACATTTAATTGGTACAGATGTCATATTTGTCACTTTCATTGCCCAAATTCCCAATTACATAAACTCATATTTAGTAATAGCTTAGTGGCATCCCACTTATAAAAGGCTCAGGGGTTTTAGTTGGAAATATTTCCAATTTACTATAAAACTAGCATAACCCTAGTTATAAAACATCTTCACATGGCACACACAGATGTCGAGGAACAATTTTACTTAGGGCTTTTGGTAAAAATTTAAATCAAATGAGACTATGTGGTGTGATGAGATAAGGATGCCTGAATACTTAATTCACATAGGCATTTTTTTGGTGAAGAAATAGAAATTACTAAGAGAGATTTATGACAAAGAGAATTTGAATAGACAACTAGTTGCTGAAGACAGTGAAAACGTTTTTGAAGAATGACGTATAAAAAAGGCACTGAATCCAGTTGGCTTTACAGGCAAGTAACATATCCAAACTTGCAAGGAATTATGCTATTAAAATTATTGCAGGCCTGAGTATAGGATTCCAGGTTGAAAATTGTGCTCCTCAGGATTTTGAAGGCTGTGTTCCACTGTCTAGTAGCTTCCAGTATTGTTACTGCAAAGTCTGATGTCACTCTGATTCTTGAGCCTGTGTGTGAAACTGTGTTCTCTGGAAACTTGTAGGCTCATCTCTTTGTCTCTAGTGTTCTGAAAATTTTCAGTAGAGTGGACCTATACTCATCCATTGGGCTGGGCACTCAGTGGCTCTCTCAATCTAAAGATTATTGAATTTTCTTTGATTACTTACATTCCTATTTTTTCTACTCTTCTTTTCTGAAGCTTTTTTTAGACCTTCTGGACTTGTCCTCAAATCATTTTTTATATTTTCTAGTGTTTGTATCTTTGTCTTTTATTCTAATTTCTGGGAAATTGATTCACTGTCTTCCAGCCTTTTTATTGAAGTTTTCAATTCTGCTATCATACTTTTACTTTCCAATATCTTGGTTTTGTCATTGTTGTTCTCGACATAGCTGTTCCTTAGAGTATTATCTTATTTCATGGCTGCAATACCCTCTTTATCATATCAAAAAGATATGATAAAATCTTTCTGAATAAAGTAATAATAGTTTATTTATTTATTTATTTATTTATTTATTTATTTATTTATTTATTTATTTTTTTGAGACGGAGTCTCGCTCTGTCACCCAGGCTGGAGTGCATAGCTGTTCCTTAGAGTATTATCTTATTTCATGGCTGCAATACCCTCTTTATCATATCAAAAAGATATGAGAGAATCTTTCTGAATAAAGTAAAAAAAAAAAAAAAAGGAGCTAATGACAGACCAAGGGCTTTACAAACTGTAGTTAAAGAAACATTCAGTCAAACCCAAAGTTGCAAGGAAAGTGACAGATAATG
>NW_012117376.1:5700145-5710689 GCF_000951035.1 Colobus angolensis palliatus
TAGCCAGGATGGTCTCGATCTCCTGACCTCGTGATCTGCCCGTCTCGGCCTCCCAAAGTGCTGGGATTACAGACTTGAGCCACCGTGCCCGGCCAGTAATAATAGTTTAAAAATGTTTTTATTCTCCATGCATCATCTCTCTTTTCTCTGGAAAGCTTTATTCTGATTATTTTAGACTCTTTCATACAAGGTGATCTTCTCAAATGCCTGGGATCCTTACCCATGTGCTCGTATTTAAAAGAGGGTCACTAAAACGCTGTCTGACCAAAAGAGAATCCTACTGCAGACTATGGACTTTGGGTGATAATGATGTATCAATGTAGGTTCATCAAGTGTAACAAATGTACCTCTCTGGTGGGGGATGTTGACAGTGAGGAGGCTGTGCATGTGGAAAGTGGGCAGAGGATATAAGGAAAATCTCTTTATCTTCTGCTCAGTTTTGCTGTGAACCTAAAAATATTCTAGAGGAGCATTTTTGAATATTTAGAAGATAAAGTCTGTTCAACAAACAAAAACAAAACATTTGTTTTGGACACTCTAACCATTGTAGTAGGCAAATAAAAACCCAACTTAATGGGGAAAAAAGCTGTTTGGACGATCTGTGGGCATGGTTAGGATTCATGACTGTGATTTTCATTGTGTAGCCATCTAGCTGTCTATTTCCTTGGAGAGCCCCTGGTGCCCATATCTTTAGGATTCTTTCGGATCTGTCAGATCCACTGACAAGACTCTTCCAAACACTTGCATAGAAAATATATGCCTGGCTTCCAGGATTATCAAGAAAAGTAAAAGTAACAAAAGGAAAATGGATTCTACCAGATATTAAGACTGTTTTACATGCAGGGTGTGGTGGCTCACGCCTGTAATCCCAGCACTTTGGGAGGCTGAGATGGGTACATTTCTTGAGCTCAGGTGTTCGAGACCAGCCTGGGCAGCATAGTGAGACCCCCATCTCCACACAAAAATACAAAAATTAGCCAGGCATGGTGGTGTGTGCCTGTGGTTCCAGCTCCTGAGGAGGTTGAGGTGGGAGGATGGCTTGAGTACTGGAGGTGGAGACTGCAGTGAGCCAAGATCGCACCACTGCACTCCAGCCTGGGCAACAGAGCTAGATCCTATCTCAAAACCAAACCAAACCAAACCAAACACCGAAAAGATTGTGTTTGAAAGCTGCACTAATGAAAGGAGTGGTAGTATCACATAAATTGACAGATTAATGGAACAGAATTATAGGTAGTCTATAAAACATAGCCTATTACATGTAGTATAGTGAAGCTGTTATCACAAATTAGTACAGGAAGGATTATCCAATAAGTGCTGCCCAAACCATTGATTATTTGGGGGGGAAAGTTAGCACTTCACCTTATATGCTAAAATTAGGTTATTTGTTCATGGTTTGTCTTTTGTTCAATAGTTATTTGTCTCCTATTATGTTCAAGGCAGGTTAAAGTATAAAATTAAAAATGATATTGAAAAGGGAATAACAGTGTAAGCCTAAAGTTACTGGAAAAAAAATCCACAAATTTGACTACATAGAAATTGAAAACATCTGCAGACAAAGGAACAAAATAATACAGAATAAATTTTTTTTTTTTTTTTTTTGGAGACGCAGTCTAGCTCTGTCGCCCAGGCTGGAGTGCAGTGGCGCGATCTCGGCTCACTGCAAGCTCCGCCTCCTGGGTTTACGCCATTCTCCTGCCTCAGCCTCCCGAGTAGCTGGGACTACAGGCGCCCGCCATCTCGCCCGGCTAGTTTTTTGTATTTTTTAGTAGAGACGGGGTTTCACCGTGTAGCTCAGGATGGTCTCGATCTCCTGACCTCGTGATCCACCCGTCTCGGCCTCCCAAAGTGCTGGGATTATAGGCTTGAGCCACCGCTCCTGGCCCAGAATAAATTTTTATAACATATGCCAGATAAAGGGTTGATATCCTCTATCTATAAAGAGCTTATACAAATTGATCCGAAAATAGTAAAATCTGATAGAAAAATGGGTAAAAAGCATTCATAGAAGAAACATAAGTGCTGAAGAAGTATACGTTAAAAAGTCTAACTAGCCAGGCATGGCGGCTTATGCCTGTAATCCCAGCACTCTGGGAGGCTGGGGCAGGTGGATTGCTTGAGTCCAGGAGTTTGAGACCAGCCTAGGCTACATGGTGAAACCCCATCTCTACAAGAAAATGCAAAAATTAGCCCGGCATGGTGGCACACACCTGTAATCCCAGCTACTAGGGATGCTGAGGCACAAGAATTGCTTAAGCCTGGGAGATGGAGGTTGTAGTGAGTCAAGATTGTACCACTGCACTCCAGCCTGGGAAATGGAGTGAGACTCTGCCACACACACACACATAGAAGTCTACACTCACTAGTAATCAGGCCTCACGCATTGAAAGGTGATACCATTTTTTCCCTGTTTAATAATTAATAATAAGCAAAAGAATTTAAAAATTACAATAATGCTTGTATGTATACCTTGAAATGAGCACTTTCATACAATGCTATTGAATGAATGAGTAATTTTTTTCTGGAAAGCAGCTTGACAGTCTGTATCAAAAGCAAACCTGAGCAACAAATATATCAAGCCGCTTCCTCCTTCTTCAGAGCCTTGAAAGTGCTATTCCGCCTACCTGGAATGCTCTTTCCCATCTCTTCCTAGATCATTCCTTCTCACCTTTCAGGCTCTGAAGCCCACCTCCTGCAGGCAGGCTTCCATGATCTCAGGCTAGATCAGATTCTCTCTCTCTCTTTTTTTTTTTTTTAAGTGTGATCCATCAACCAGTGTTTTGGGAGCCTATTTCAGGGAGAAGGCAGAAGGACCCACTGTTCAGTAAACTTCCACTTAATTCCTCTGTTTTATTTATGGTGCTCCTACCCACAATTATGCCTGGCATTTCTCGATTTTTTTTTTTTTTTTTTTTGAGACAGGGTCTTGCTCTGTTACCCAGGCTGGAGTGCGAGTAGCTGGGAATATAGGCACACACCACCACACCTGGCTAGTTTTTGTATTTTTAGTAGTGATGGGGTTTCACCATGTTGGCCAGGCTGGTCTTGAACTCCTGACCTCAAGAGATCCTCCCGCCTCCGCCTCCCTCCTAGGATTACAGGCATGAACCCCTGCACCGGTTGCATTTCTCTGTTTTATCCTCTCCGAAGAATAAACCTCCACCTCTTCACAGAGTTGGGAAGGTGTGGTCACCTAGCTGCGCAGTACTGGTACGGAATCCCCGCGGCCTAGGTGCTTTCAATGAGCTCTCCTGTTTTCAGCTCCAGCCACATTCCCACTCAGAGGCAGTTTGTGCTTTCATTTCTTGTAATTTGTGGTTTTCTGTGTTTCTGAGTCACCCACAATGAATCACTTTCACAATCAGAAAAAAGCCCCTAAATTTTCTTTATTTAAAATTTCCTACCTTGTGACCCAGTAATTTTACTTTTGGAATATCTTTTTCTTTTAAGGAAATAGAAATTTGTAAAACATTTAGATACAGACATCTGCATCACAGTACAATTTATAATAGAGGAGGATTAGTTACAAACATCCTAAAAATCCAATATCAGGGTCATGGTTTAAGTAGGCACTGATAAAGCCTTTAAGTGGTATTTCCAAAAATACGTTCTTAACGACATGGGAAAAAACTTATGATTTATCATAAGATGAAAAAAGCATAATATAAAATTGTAGGTATATCTTTACTAAGATTTTATTTTAAAATATGCATGAAAGAAGGCTGGAGGGAATTACTTCTGAATATTAACAGTTGTTACCTCTGGATGGTGGGCTCTCATTCACTATCTACAATTATCATGCATTATCTTTATAATTCAAAAGAAGTTAAATATATGTAAAGGAGGAGAAAATTAAAAAAATTATAATCTTAAGTTGCATTAAGAGAGGTAGAAGTTTTGGGGCAAGAGAGGCAATAATCTGGATTCAGACCAACTGGAGTATCATGTCCAGCATACAGGGAGGGTGGAACATGTTAAGAGGAAAGTAGGCTGGGCATGGTAGCTCACGCCTGTAATCCCAGCACTTTGGGAGGCCAAGGCGGGTGGATCACCTGAGGTCAGGAGTTCAAGACCAGCCTAGCCAACATGGTAAAACCCCATCTTTACTAAAAATACAAAAATTAACTAGGTGTGGTGGTGCACACCTGTAATCCTAGCTACTCGGGAAGCTGAGGCACAAGAATTGCTTGAACCCAGGAGGCAGAGGTTACAGTGAGCTGAGATCATGAGATCATGGCACTGCACTCCAGCCTGGGCAACAGAGGGAGACTTCATCTCAAAAAAAAAAGAGGAAATTAAACAAATTGCAGGTTAGCCAGAGACTTCTGGAACTCAGGATTATCTGGAGGAATGGGAGGAGAGCAGGCTCAGGCTGGACCTGGTGGCTGTCTGTATGTGGCTGCAGTCCTGTTTGGGAAGGACAGAACTGAGTGTCCTGTGGCTCTGGGATCAAAGCCAAGACTGGAAAGAGATTCTTAAAGGTGGAGAGAGATGTTCTGACAATCCTGTGATGGATACCTCTTCCTGCAAACACCAATAGTCATGCTGAGGTTGGTGTGAAAAGGAAGAATCCCTAGTCAAGGAACTGAAGGTGATAGAACCATGAGGCTGGCAAGCCAGTGGCCAGTGAGCCGGCATGTTAGATTGGGAAGAAGTTTTGGCATCACCCAGCTTGACAGCCTTGTTTATGTGCAGCCTGTGATGTTCTCATGCTCCCATCGGTCATAGATAAGATGACCTTGGGTTATGCAAAATTCCCAGTGCACTCCACATAACCCCATCCCTGTCTTTCCTACTCAGGAAGGCAATGTGAATTTAAGCGACTGGAATTAATCTTATTGTAGAAACAACCTTGACTTTTTTCTGATTCATGTAAAATAGCACATCACTCATGAGTTTTCAGATCAATGATCAGTGACAGGTTACCACATGCAACGCTCCTCATACCTAATTGTCACATACGTGTTTCTCATCCAACTCTTTCATTTCACAATGGGGAAATTGAGGCCTAGAGAAGGGAAAGAGCCACAGTCAAGCACGTTTGAGAGGTGTGAGGTAGGAGCCAAGTCTCCTGACTCCAAATGGTGGCCCTTTCTCTAACTGAGAGTCACCAGCTATCAACTTAGATTTTGGTTGGTGGCAGCAAGGGATAGGCTGGTGAGAGGAAGAAGGAAGCAAAGGAAAAGAAAGGTGTGAACCTGCTGTGTTTCATCCTAGTGACATCACCAAGGAGATGCCTGCGTCCAACAAACCTAGCATTCTCCAGAGCCCCCTGCCTGACCAGTGCTTGGAGGTGAGGTGGGGCCATGAAGGTGGTTGTATGCCAGAAGTTTTAACCCCTAATATGTCAGAATGTAACCTTATGTGGAAATAAGGTCTTTTCAGAGGTAATCAAGTTAAATCAAAGTCATTAGGGTGGGTCCTAATCCAATATGAGTGACATCCTTATAAAGAGGGGAAATTTAGACAGAGAGACAAGGGAGAACACCAGGTGAAGATGAAGGCAGAGATGGGAGTGATGTGTCTAAAAGCCAAGGAGCACCAAAGATTGCCAGCAAAACACCAGAACTAGGAGAGAGGCCTGGAGTATCCCTCACAGCCCTTGGAAGGAACCAGCCCTTCGGATATCTTGATCTCAGACTTCTGGCCTCCAGAACTGAGAATCAGTTTCTGTTGCTTAAGCTGTGCAGTCTGTGGTACAGTACAGTAGCCCTGGCAAGGGAATACAGGTGGAACTTGTATTACAGCCACTCTTCCTGCATGGTCTTCACCGTACCCCCAACCCTAAACGGTGTGATCCCAGCCCCACGACACTATCCTCACTCTTAAACCCCCAGCCCATATGTGCTTGTGTTTGTGTGGCTACTGGTCTAGGACCCAACTTGTCTTGCCAAAGGTCCAAGTTCCTGAGCCCCAGCCTGACCCCAGCTCTGACACCAAGCTCAGAGTGGGTGAGCTCTGAGGGAGGGGAAGGATGCCATCTCTGCTCACTGAAACCTTTCTTCTCCTACCTTTCCAAAGTAGGAAAGGCTGGGGATAACAGAAACACCAAACCAGGGCTCTCAGGCCCCTCTGGTAACGCTGGCTCTAACGCTGGCTTCTAACCTGCAGCCTCTGGCCTCTCACCCTGGCTGGAAGAGAATCTGTTAGACGAGGACCTCAGCTTCCAGTGGTCATGGACTTCCAGTATGTGAACAGCCTCCTTTTTGAGGCTTTCAGGATTGAGCCCAGCCTCACTCAATCAAGCAGTGGTTCCGATCCCTGAGAGGCAGAGGTCATTGCTGGAGACTAGCTGGAGAAGTCAGGGAGCGCTTCCTGGAAGAAGAACCTATGTTAGCTGGCTGAAAGGTGTGAGCTTAATTTTACTGCATGACTACTGAGCCAGGTACAGTCACATACTTTCACTTACTTGGTTTCCTGTCAGTTGTGAGGCAGGTGATGTTACTTGCATTTTAGAGATTAGAAAACTGAGACTCAGAGAAGTGAAATGATTGACTTCAGACCACAGCATTTAAATTCAGGGCCCTCTGGTGCTACAGCTCATCTTACTCTTCTGCATTATGGCCTTTTCCAGGGTCCAGTAGTATTTAAAGGATTTGTGGAATTTTGAAGTGTAGGGGGCAGGGACACTGCATGCTGACACGGGGCAGGGTGGGAACATACTGGATCAATCTGAGAGCCGTGAGGAAGCTGGCCTGATCCATTTCAGCGATTCAGAGGGAACAATGGGAACCACAGCTGGAAGAGGAAGAGGGTCGTCATTTATGAGGCTGAGCGTCCAGACTCGCTGGATAAGCAGCGAGTGAGCCAGTGAGCTCTGGGTGAGGGGTACAGAGCTGGTGTTTCCAACACCTATCCTGATGGGAGAGGGGCCAACTTGCCAACCTGCTGTAAAGGCATCGTGACTCTCAAGGAGAAGCGTGTGGCCACATCAGATAGACCCCTTTTCCTTCTTTAACCCTAGCCCCAGATGTCCCTGGGAAGGGAGGACAACCAGCTTGCCTCTGAGGGTCACTACCTAGTGCTCTCCCCTACCTGGGTCACCTCCACATAGGTCACTTCTGCCAGCAGTGGGCCCATCCTCAGCCACGCCTCCTGTATCTCAATGGCTCATCGGGACCTAAGTGCCCCCTTAGCCTGTCAGTCCCTCCTCTGACTTTGCACAAGCAGTTTTCTCCGCTTGAATGCTCAGTGTTCTCTTTCCCTCCCCGGTGAACTCCTAGTCAAGACCCAGTTCAACTGTTCATTTTGTTTCTGCAGCCTTTGTGAGTCATTGGCAAGATTCAGTCTCTTCCACTTCTGTACATTGCCATTGTCCTCACTGAGGTCTGGGTGCGTAGAGAGCAGATCCTTAAGTTGCTCCTCCTGGTGGGCAGACTAGAAAGGGCCAAGGTAGGAAGGACTAGTGACCTAAACCTCCCTTCCCAAATACCAAGGATGAGAATGAGGTGGGATGAGTGCAGGGCCTGTCTGAACTGGACTATGAAGGGCTTGGCTGGCAGGCATGCTTGGGGAGCAAACCATCCAGTAAGGAAGCACTTTGCAGGGGGCAGTGTGGCCAGGGCGACGATGGGCACGGGGGAGGCAGGGCAAGGACACTTATGCTTTGGCCACTCATTAATGGGCTGGAGCGGTGGGGATGAGAAGAATATAGTGTCTGAGGCATTTCAAAAGGCAGAACATTTAGGAATCAGGGCTGTTGGAGGCAGAAGGTATGAGTTTGAGGGGTGAAGGTGCTGGCTGGAGTTGGGGGTTACAGAGACCAAAGAGATGATACAGGACCAAAAAGAAAAGGAAGCCTGGGCAAAATAACTATCCCCCAACCCCCAGCACATCGTGATAGCATCAATACACACCTAGCTTGTGATCCAGTCCTGTTTATTTTAGAAGCATGAACAGAACTAGGAAGGAGTGATGAAAACAAGGCACCAGTCCCCTAGACAGGGCCAAATCCGGCACAAGCTCTGTCTGTGCGATCCAGGCTGACCCAGCAGCCTCAGTCCGCCTCTTCCTGTGAGGGGAGGGTTTGAGGACAACCTGCACACAGGTAACTGTTCCATAGGGTGAGGTTAGGGTAAGTTGGCTCTGGGTCCCTCTGGATCAGCGGCAAAAGGCCAGAGCATCCCATGCTGACTCTGTCTGTGCTCAGGCAAAGCCACATTCTGGAGAGGAAGCCATAGTGCCTGGTGGCACCAGGAAGGCCTCAGGTGTTCAAGAACAACTTGCAATGAGGCTCCATGGCTAGCAAGCATCTGCTTCCCCAGCCGAGTCATCTCTGCAGAGCCTTCCAGGAGGGGGCAGGGGGCATCCCAGGCAGCCAGACTTCTCAGGACCTCTCTGTTGGGTGACATAAGCCCCAGGCCTCTATACATACTGCTTCTTAGAAGCAGAGCTGCTGGGGCGACTGGGGGATTTTCGGCCATTCTGAGGGGGTGGGTCCAGGAAGAGAGGGGGCCTGGAAGAAGCCAGCCTCTCCTCCGTGGTCAGGTTGGCCCAGTTCTGCTCACTGGATGAGAGCCCATTATAGGTGGGGCATGGCGGGGATGAGGGTCCCTGGCCCATGGGGAGGTAGAAGAAGACCTGGTCCGTGTAAGGGTCTGAGGAGGTGCCCTGGGTCGGGGGTGTGTCTTGGCCCTGCCGTGCCCTCATCCCCCGGCTGAGGCAGCGACACAGCAGGTGCACCAACTCCAGCAGGTTAAGCACCAGGGAGATGAGTCCAACCACCAACATGAAGATGATGAAGATGGTCTTCTCCGTGGGGCGAGAGACAAAGCAGTCCACGAGGTAGGGGCAGGGTGCTCGCTGGCACACAAACACGGGCTCCATGGTCCAGCCATACAGGCGCCACTGGCCATAGAGGAAGCCTGCCTCTAGCACGCTCTTGCAGAGCACGCTGGCCACATAGGTGCCCATCAGCGCTCCGCGGATGCGCAGGCGACCATCTTCCGCCACCGAGATCTTGGCCATCTGACGCTCTACGGCCGCCAGTGCCCGCTCCACCTGTGGGTCCTTGGCTGGCAGTGCCCGCAGCTCCCCCTCCTTCTGCCGTAGCCGCTCTTCTCGCCGAGACAGGTAAATGACATGGCCCAGGTAGACCAGGGTGGGCGTGCTGACGAAGAGGAACTGCAGCACCCAGTAGCGGATGTGGGAGATGGGGAAGGCCTGGTCATAGCAGACGTTGGTGCAGCCTGGCTGGGCCGTGTTACACTCGAAATCTGACTGCTCGTCACCCCACACTGACTCGCCGGCTAGGCCCAGGATGAGGATGCGGAAGATGAAGAGCACCGTCAGCCAGATCTTGCCCACCACGGTCGAGTGCTCCTGGACCTGGTCCAGCAGCTTCTCCAGGAAGCCCCAGTCACCCATGGCTCCCGGGCCTCCGTCTGCAAGGAGACAGAGCAAGTCAGCATGTCAGCATGGCATCCTTCTCGTTCGCCCAGCAACAAGCCTGCAGGGAGGTCTGCCATGCCCGTTCTACCTACAGGTTCAGGAAGGGGAAGGACTGGCCTGGAGGCTCCCACTCAGCAGTGCAGGCAGAACCCAAAGCAGATCTTTGGATGATGGCTGCCAACCTCTGTATGGTCTCATTCTGCTTTGGCTAAGGTCCCTGCCTAATCAGACATCGATATCCCTCTTGTCCCCGAGCCACTGCCCTAGAATGGACACAGACCAAGGAAATCTGGGTGGAATTGAGGCTCCTTTGCCTGTGGGAACAGAATTTGAGGAACGTATCCAAGGTTGTGCAGCTGGGCTAAGCCCTTCCTCCCTTTTACCCAAGGCTGGCTACCTCCAGACAGTGGGGGCTGGTGCTGATGGTAGAGGTGTTATCTTCTGCTTCTTAGGGGGCTCAAAGCCTCAGGTCCCTGCTCCCTGCTTCATATCTTACCCATCTGGCTTCACTCTAATCTTTGAGCCTGCAGGGGCTGGGAGGCGGGAGGGGTTTTAGGAGCTGAAGGCAGCAGCATCTTTTAGCTCCACCGGTCAGCAATAATGACTACCTGCCACTTGAGGAGGACACTTGGTCCTGTCTTCTTCGTCCACCTCCACTCCCACCCCCTTCCATCTCCAAAGCTGATGCTGGCAAATTCTAGAGTCTTGAAAGGAATTGTTATTGCAGGGTAAGGCACAGGCCACAAAGTTCCCAAGAGGGAGGTGCCTCTTCCCAAGTGCAAAGCTGTTTAGAGCCAGGCTCTGGAACGGCCCTGGGTTCAAATTTTGGCTTTCAGTAACTGCGGCCCCTTGGATAAGGAACAACCTCTGGGCGCCTCAGTCTCCTCCATGGTAGAGTGGAAACAATAGTATTCCTACCGCCTCGGGTTGTTATAAGGATTCCATGGAAAGAGGGTGGGAGCCTGGCCAAGGCCACCTGGGTGAGCGCGGCTCTGTCGCGGCGGGCGTTCCGCAGCAACCCCTGTCCCGGCCTCGGAGGACCCAAGACGCAGTCCGGCCTCCCGCGAGCAGGTGGCACCCCCGGTCCCCTCCAAGCCCCTGACTCACCGCCTGCCTGCCGGGCGGCCCAGGTGGAGGTGGGGACGATGGCCGGA
>NW_012117376.1:5710800-5748113 GCF_000951035.1 Colobus angolensis palliatus
GGAGAGAGGGCGGGGGCGGGGACTGGGAGCTGCAGACTCCCTAAACCCACTCCGGGGAGGTGGGCCTGTGATTTGCGGTGGGGAGGGGCAAGAGGGGCTGACCTACCCTTCCTCTCCTGCTCTCTCTCCACCAGGTATTCCATATGGTAAACTCCCCTGTCGTTTCTTTGGCCAGGGAAGGGGAATTCTCCCAGGCCAGGATCTCTTAGGATGGCTGGATTTGAAAGGGTTGCAGTAAGAGCTGTTGATCTAGGCAACTGGCCTGGGGGGCTGTGAGGGGTGGGCGGATGGGGACGGGGTGTGGGAACCACTCATTTGCTAGGTGGCCCTAGTGTGCCAGGATGAGGCGTTCAAGGCTAATTACGGCGCGGGAAGCTCCAATGGGGGACAGGGGTTGTAATCCACACTTCCGGCACACGTGGTGGAGCTGGGGTCTCTACCCACACCCAGCCCACGTTCTTCCAGAATTCTCAAACATCCCCATGCCTGGGCAGGCTACACAATCGGAGGCCATTAAGCAATTCCCATGGACTCCTTGAGACTGGGGGTAGGGGAACCACCTGACCTTTAGCTTGGACCCGTTCTTATGCCTCTAAATGGTGGCCGGGTGGTGCGGGGGACATTCATAGGAGTGAAAGGGCTATGCAGAGCCTGCTGTCATGCATTCAGGCATCACAGGTGGATGAATATCAATGAGTATCTGCTGTGCTGCAGACGCTGCTTGGGGACCTGGGATACCGTGAGGAACCAGCCAAACGTGATGTCTGGCCCCCTCCCTCACTGGCTGGTGCAGGGATTGAGCATGTCAGCCCTTGGATAACGGTAAGATAATAAATGTGGAAAGTTCTCCTGAGAGGTACTCGGTGATTCCCAAGGGACTTGTTTAGGAACATTTCCTGGAGGAGAGGAAATGCTTTTCCCCCTCCATTAACCAAGTGGAGGGGAAGAACGTTCTAGGTAGAGGGGTGGCATGAGTGTGGCTTGAGGGCCTGGAGCTGTGGGGTTCTGAGACTGGACACTGTCCTCGGAGTGCTGACGCTTTCTTGGTGGCTGAACCTAGGAGTTGAGACTTTGCTGTTGACTCCTGCACCCTTAGGCAAGTTACTCAAATTCCTGTGCCTCAATTTCTTCCTCTGCAGAATGAGGATAGTGATAGTATCTACTTTATGGGGTTGACGGCATACAGTGTGATCAAAGCACATAGCGTAATAGTGGTACCTAAAGTTTTTCAAGTGAGTGGTGGCTAAAAACATTGTGATACTGTAACAAAAAGGGTCTGTGGGTTGTTCTTGGAGGGTGGTAGGGGCGGGTACAGCTGAGGAAAGGGAAGTTGGCAGGGGGCTGTTGAGGCCTGGGGCTGATGACACAGAAGTCCCTTTTCCTCCACAGCAAGATTTAGTCCTTGGATTCCCTGGGCCCCAGGGCTGGGTTCCTGGTCTGTCTTCGGGACCAGCAGGAGGACATCTTTGGGGACATGCAGACCTGAGAACTTCAGGGCTAGCTGCCCTGGGGGATCCGGCTGAGCTGGCTTCCCCTCTAGGCCTCTCCATCAGGGCCAGGCTGAACTGAGTCTCCTGGATCTCTGAAGCTAACAACTGCCCCACTTAGTTCTGACCCTTGAGGGCATGAGAACCGAGGCCCCTGGAGGCTGGTTCTCACCACGCCCCCACTGCAGCCTCTGCTCACTCCCAAGTTTTCCTCTCTTGGGGCTGGACCCAGCTCTCCCAAAGCCTTTCTGATTCCGTCTACTGGGAAGGAAGGAAGAACCAGTGGAGGGCCGGGAGTGACGTCAAGGCTGCCCTCACCCTGCTCTGACTCCTTCCTCAAGGGCTTTGGAGGTTTGAATAACTCGGCTCTTCCTCAGAGGATGAAGAAGAAATTGGGAGCCACCAAGACAACAGTTACCACAACTTGGCCATTCCACCTGGAAATGTCCCTGGAACCGCACACTTCCCTGCATTCCCATTGCCTTGGTCCTGTTCAGGCTGCTGCCATCCCAGCTGGTCTCCTGGCCTCTAGCCCCACCCCTACAACCCAGCCTCCACACTTCCCTAGAAATCTGACCAACATCGCTCTGCTGAAAAGCCATCTAGAGCTCCGTGTCACCTTCTGGGTAAGCCCTAGGCTCCCCAACCTCCAGTTCATGGCCACTTCTCGCCGTGACCCAACCAGATCTCACTGATGGGGTTCTCTGTGTGTTCTTGCCTTTGTCCATGCTGTTCCCTCTGCATGGAGCACCCTCACATGCTGAATGCTGTGAATCAGGACTTTTCTCAGTTGTTGCCTTCTCCCAGAAGTCCCCTTGCTGGCCCCCTGGGTGCTAGGTGTACCTTTGTGCTCTCAGAAGCTCAGCTGCTCCCTATGGTGCTTTGTTTTTTTGTTATTTAAAAAATTTTAATTGTGTTAAAAAGCAACTACCATGAAATGTATCATCTTAAGGATTTTAAGTGTACAGTTCAGTAGTGTTGAGTATATTCGCGTTGTTGTGCAACAGATCTCCAGAACTTTGTCATCTTGCAAAACTGAAACTCTGTCTCTAGTAAACCACTTCACTTCCCCCCTTTCGCTATACCCGGGTGCATGGTCTACTTATGTTTATTCCCCTCCTGCATTAGACTGTGAACCCCTTGAGGGCAGGCAGCTGGGTCTTTATATCTCCACCACCTAGCAGAGCACCAGATCCATATATATATAAATTTGTTCACTCAACAAGTATTTAGTTTGGTGCAAAAGTAATTGTGGTTTTTGCTATTAAAACTAATAGTTACTGAGCACCTCCTGTGTGCTGTGGTGCTGTCCTAGACAGTGAAGATAACCAGGGAACAACAACAACAAAATCCTTGTCCTCAGAGGTTTTACATTCTAGCTGGCCAGAAGACAGATAATAAAATGTAGAACATGTTAGATGGTGATGAACGCTCTGGGGGAAATGAAGTAGGGAGGAGTGAGAGTGCAGGGGTGGCAAGTTTCAATTTCTCTCTCTTTTTCTTTTTTGAGATGGAGTCTTGCTCTGTTGCCAGGCTGGAGTGCAGTGGTGCGATCTTAGCTCACTGCAACCTCTGCCTCCCAAGTTCAAGTGATTCTCCTGTCTCAGCCTCTCAAGTAGCTGGGACTACAGGCACATGCCACCACGCCCAGCTCATTTTTGTATTTTTAGTAGAGATGGGGTTTCACTATGTTGGCCAGGATGGTCTCGATCTCTTGACCTCATAATCCACCCGCCTCGGCCTCCCAAAGTGCTGGGATTACAGGAGTGAGTCACTGCGGGTGGCCTCAATTTCTAGTAGAAGAGGAGAGAACACCTCACTAAGCAGCTGACATTTGATGCAAGCCCTGAAGGCAGGGAGGGAGTCCCGTGGCTATCTGGGGGCACAGCATTTCAGACAGAGGGCACCTGGGATGCAAAGGCCCCGGGGAAGGAGGGTGCCTGGTGTTTCCTGGCTTGGGGGACAGCAGGAGGTCAGTGTGGTTGCAGCAGGTGAGCAAAGAGAGGTGAGTTTAGAAAGGCAACAGGTGAGATGCGGATGGGGAAGATCTTGCGGGCCCTTGAAGGCCTGTGTAAGATGCCTTTGGAGGTTTGGGACAGAGGAGTGACATGGCCTGACTTAGGTTTTGATAGGATCACCCCAGCTGCTGTGCTGGGAATAGACTATGGGGGTGGATGACAGACAGACATCCCCCTTCAATGTAGGACTTGCTGTCTAGCGGTGTGGAGCCTGGCCAGCTGACTGCCTCCACCTACCAGCACTTCCAGGTGTGCTGCTGCTGTCTAGGTGGCCACGTTCTTCTTGGGGTGACCTCAGGCGATGACTGAGCCAGGGAGTGGTCAAGGCCTCGCCATTGCTGTCCGGTGCAGAACTGCCCGCATGGACAGTCTCTGCTTCTGAGCTCCCTGGGACACATCTTGCTGCTCAATCCTTCTTCCTGCCCTTTTCCACTTATAGGAGTCACTCCCCAGTGCACCCTCTTAATGCTTCCTCAGAGTCCACTTCCCAGAGTCAGAGGCAGGAACAAGAGATGGAAGCAGTCATCCCAGGGAGAGATGATGTACTGCCAGTTTGGGCTGCTATAAGACTGAGTAGTTTAAACAACAAACATTCATTTCTCACAGCTGGGGAGTACAGACGTCTGAGATTCAGGTGCCAGCATGGTCAAGTTCTTGGTGAGGGCCATTTTCTCTTTGTATCCTCACATGGAGAAGAGAGAGAGGGAGATCTTCTCTTTCCTATCTCTTCTTATAAGGGCACTAATCCCATTCAGGAGGGTCCATCCCATGACCTAATGACCCCTGAAGGCCCCACCTCCTAATACCATCACACTGGGGGGTAGAAATTCAGCATATGAATTTTTGGAAGACACAAACATTCAGTCCACATGGGAACTTGGACTAGGGTGAATGAATACAAAGGAATGTCCTGTTTATCTTGGGCTGCAGGGTGTCTGTGACCTTACACAGTAGATGTAGATTTGAAGACTATATGAAATCCTAATCTCTCATATGCATGATTGGAGGGAGTTTGCAGCGAATCCTCTGGGTGGGGAAGGAGGAGGTAGAGGCACATACCCTGAGAAGGTCAAGGGGACGTGAGATCCACCTTGTGGTGACATGATGTGCCCTGGGACTTGGTAGTGAACAGTAGTCACCCAACACATACTGGATGAGATCAGTGAACTGCACTGCTCAGAACAGCTCCAGGTCAAAGGCAGGCTGTGCAGGGCCGGAACGCCCCCTCCTTCATGGTCCTGGCCCACAGCCTGGAGAAATGGGGCCAGGACTAGAAGCTCAGTCCTTGCTGAGCGTTAATTCTCTGCAGTAATAACCAGTGATGTTCTCTGGTTACTCTGACCTCCAAGCCACCCTTGGCCAGGCAGCCAGAACCACCCAGGAAGATGCTGGAATGCATGTCGGCAAGTAGGTGGAGATCACCCCTCCCTGAGACCTTTGCAACCCTCCAGCCCGAGCAGAGGCTGACCTCCAGTGCATCAGGCAGAGGCTTTCCTGAGCACAGTCATACCTGGGAATTTATCAGATACATTAGTGCTGTGCTAATGTTTTACCTCCAGTGTCGCCTTCTACCTCTACAACAATCCTCTGTGTAGGAACAACTGGGTGTCATGCTGACTCTATTCCCTATGTCCCTCAGGTCTACTCTACACCCTGCCCTGTGCAGTGGGAGGCTGACTTGCTCTCTGACTTCCGGTTGGGCTAGGTCAGTGGGAGCCACCGGCAGGCAAGCAGATGGGAAAGTGAAGTTGGGGGATTTACTTGGTTGCTGGGATTGGATGTATCCTGTCCATTGTTACCCTGGTACTAGCCCCAGGGTATTGCCGTAGCCATACCTTTGAAAACAGTCTCTCTAGGAAACTCCCTTTAAAGTTACTTGGTTTGAATGTGCCATCTGTTTGTTGCTAGGACCCTGATTGATAAAATTCCCATTGTACTGATGGCAAGCCCTGATTTTACTGAAGGCCTGCCCAAGATGTAGTGTGGTGAAGCTGTACTCAGGGAATGGTCAAGCTATGAATCAGTCATGGGGGTGCAGGGACAGTGTCAGCCAGCCCTGGGCCCTTTAAAGTTGGCTGGCTTATCCACCCTCTGATGGACACTTGTGAGACCGCAGGTGAACCACTGGCTGTTCTGTCTCCGTGATGACCTCACCTCTCTTTGCTGGCTGTGGCACTTGGCTCACTGGCTCCTGAATTTCTGGCTCCCGGCCCTGGCTCTGAGAGTCACTAAGTGTTCCTCTGGGTTAATATAGGCTTGCACCCCCTTTTGCTTTCCATTCTCATCTGGCGTTGGGTATTGGTGCTCCCTAAATTTCAGGTCATGATACAGCACTGGGAGCAGGACCGTGAGTCACCCCAGGGGTTGGTTAGTGCGGGAGATGAGCCTGTGTTCCTGTCTCTTAGCTCTGTGGGCACAGGTCCTACCTCCTTGTACAGTCCCAGCATCCTTCCAGGGTCCTGGTTCAGCGAAAATGCTCAGGGAAAATGGAATGAGCCGAATAAAATGCGGGGTGAGGCTGGGAAGGCATGCTTGAGTGCAGACGAGGCATGCTTGAGTGCAGACGACATGCCCTGTTGAGAATGCACATAAGGAGTGAGAGTATGAATAACAAGGATTGTGTGTACACAGGGTGGGGATGTGTGTTGTGATGGCAGTGACTGGATGACAGAGGAGAGAGTGTGGTTTGTTTATAGTGAGTGGCAGTGATTGTGTGTCTACTCAGGGCGAAGTCTAATTACCAAGGCTGGAAGCGCTATTGCAGAGGGAGCACAGCGCACTCTTGTGGCCACAACTAGAATCCCAACATATATATCAGTAGGTTCCACTCCAGCCTCCTCCTCTAATACAAACTCAGCTTCCCGCTGTCAACCTCAGCCCCAGCCTAATCCAGCTCTAGCTCCAGCCCCAGCTGCAGCCACTGCCACAGCTCCCACCCTAGCTCCACCCTCAGCCATGGAACTCTTTCCCTTTCTGAGGGTTTACCTTCCCTACCTTCAGGGTCCTGTGAGTGGGTGGGAGTGTGGGAGAACCAGGGACAGAGCCAACCTGTATAAAACACAGGCTTTATTGATTTCAAGGAAACTGTCTTGAGCATGTGCTATCAGCGCATCCACCCGAGTCCCTGGGATCAGGGTCTGAAAGGCTGGCACCAGGCAGAACACAGTTGTGGGGAGGAAGATGGGAGCACCGCTGCCTGAGGCTGAGGGAGTAGGATTTGGGGGAAGAGGGCTTCCATTGAGCCAAGTGATGACCTGGGGGACCCCTGGGTGTCTCCAGAACCTCTTGTCAGACTCACTCTCAGGCCTCCAGACCTGCTGCTGCTGGGAGAAGACCTCCTCTCCACTGCAGGAATCTGGGCGGCTCCTCCGGAAGGAGTGGAGATGCCTTAGATGCTGAGGCTAGCCCAGGGCGAGCATCTCTTTTTGTATGGCCTCCAGACCTCTGTGCTGCTGTCATCTCTGCTTGGGAGCTCTTCTCACCTCTCTTACACATTGTGTTCTCAGGGACGCCTCTCCTGATGGCCCCTTCCTGGGTTAGCTAGAAGCCCTGCCAGCAGCGCCCTAAGTGGCCCCTTGCAGGCATAGATAGTTAATTCGCTTGTTTCAAAGTCTGTGTCCTTTGAGGGCTGGCACTGGCCCTGTAGGTTACCTATACCCGGGTAGACAGCCCAGTGCCCAGTGTCAAAACATATCTGCCAAAAGGAAAGTTGCATAGCTTAGTGACCTCAAAGTGGGGTCACTCAGCCTCTGTAGGACCTCTCCACCCTGCCACACCGCCCTGCCTGTCCCATTGGCAGCCCCCATGTTGCCCTACCCCCTGCCCTGTTGTCAGATGGGGGTCAGGTTGGGTGCTGAGGCCTGCAGCTTGTTATTGCCTGGATCTGGATCCAGCTCCCCAGCCTCCACCAGCTTGTGGTGGCAGCGGCAGGTGGAAGCTCGGCTGGTGGAGGACGAGGGGCCACGGCCCCCTCGAGGCTTGTCCTTGTGCAGGCCTCCCAGGACCCTGTGGCAGATGAGGTAGCAGAGCTCGCAGGTGGTGAGTACGATGCAGACGGCGGAGGCGCCCACCATGAAGTAGGTGAAGATTTTCTTTTCGGTGGGTCGGGCGATGTAGCAGTCCACGATATTGGGGCAGGGGGCCACGTTGGCGCACTGCACCAGGCGCGGCATGTTGAAGCCATGCCAGAGAGTGTGCAGCAGGTAGAGGAAGAGGAACTCGATGATGAGCTTGAAGATGAGGCTGAACAGGTAGGTCCACCACAGGCCTCCATGCTTCTTGCCTGCGTTGTCGTACAGCTTGGTGCACTGGTCCCCGTTCTTCTGGCGGTGCCGACGCTCCCGCTCCTCACGGTAGGCCACATGCAGGGTGACCAGCAGCGAGGGGCACGTGACGAAGATGAGCTGCAGGGCCCAGAGGCGGATGTTGGAGATGGGGAAGTAGTTGTCATAGCAGACGTTGGTGCAGCCGGGCTGCTTGGTGTTGCAGTCAAAGTCCTTCTGCTCGTCCCCCCACACGCGTTCTGCAGCCACCACATACACCAGCACCCGGAAGACGAACACCACTGACAGCCAGATGCGCCCGAACGCTGTGGAGTACTTATTCACGCCGTTCAGTAGGTCCCGGAGTGCCTTCCAGTCCATGGCGTCTGGTGGGGGCTGTGCCTACCTGAGAGAATTAGAGGAAAAACCATCATGTGAATGAACAATTGACTTTATTGAGCATTTACTATGTACCAGGCAGTGTTCTGAGTTCTGACTTGTTCAATCCTCACAATGACCCTCTGAGTTCAGAACTATTATTCCTCCCAAGCTGCAGATAGGAAACTGAGGCACAGTAAGGTTACATAACTTACCCAAAGGCAACAGAACTAGTATGCTGGAAGGAAGCAAATGTGCTTTTGCTGATAATAACAATCACCATTTATTGAGTGTTAGTACTCTGAGTCAGGCACGAAGCTAAACACTTTATGAGCAGAATCTCATTTAATCTCTTAGAATGACCTCATAAGGTGGTTATTACAGTGCTCCTCACTTACAGATGAAACTGATCATTGAACGTTTGCAAAACAAGTAGTACATAGTAAATGCCCCATAAATGCTGGCTACTCATTACTGTGAAATTTAGAGAGGTCAAGTAACTCACTTAAAACAAGAGGTGGATTCAAGGCCGGCTGTTGGGTGCCAGAGCCTGTGCTCTCCACCACCTCCTCTTCCCTTCTCCGATGGACTCCTGCCCCAGACCAGATTCGTGAAACGCTTACTTTGTGGATGCCTCACTACTATACTGTGAAGTTGCGGTTATGAGTCCCATTCTACAGAGGGGAAACGGAGGCTCAGAGAGAAAAATAACGAGCCCAAGGTCTCATAGCTGCTGGGTGGTGAAGAGGGGAGACCAGTTCAGGTTGGGGGTGCATGGAGGCTTATGACTCCTTATATGGAGGCTTATATGACTCCTGGGAGGACACTGGATCCAGGGAATATCTAGAGGCAACTCCCTGCTCCCTGCGCTGGGCCTGGGGAAGCCCAGCCACCCCTAGCCACGCTGGTTGCCAGGGCCTTGTGGTGGAAAGATGAGCTTTGTTCAGGCCTCAATTGACATATCTTCCTCCCAGTCCTGGAGTGACTCAGAGGGTGTGAATGGGTGGGTCTGCCTGAGTGTGCCTTGTTTCTGCGCTGCTGTGGGTGTGAGAGCACCCACCTGCCTGTGTGTGGGCCTGTGTGCGTGTGACTCCCCCTGGAGCGGATTTGCACCTCTGAGCATGTGTGATGCCTGCGAGGCCACCACCCTGCCCCAAGTCACCATTACTCTGGCCTGTATTATGACGTCTTTACTGGCTTTTCACCTTCCCCCTGTGCCCCTAGAGTCCATTAAATCAGTTCATGCCACTCCCTTGTTTAAGACTCTACTAGCTTCAGGCCGGGTGCGGTGGCTCAAGCCTGTAATCCCAGCACTTTGGGAGGCCGAGACGGGCGGATCACGAGGTCAGGAGATCGAGACCATCCTGGCTAACACGGTGAAACCCCGTCTCTACTAAAAAATACAAAAATCTAGCCGGGCGAGGTGGCGGGCGCCTGTAGTCCCAGCTACTCGGGAGGCTGAGGCAGGAGAATGGCGTAAACCCGGGAGGCGGAGCTTGCAGTGAGCTGAGATCCGGCCACTGCACTCCTGCCTGGGCGACAGAGCAAGACTCCGTCTCAAAAAAAAAAAAAAAAAAAAAAAAGACTCTACTAGCTTCTTGCTAGGCTTAGCAAAACCCCAGATTTGACATTTTCACCCTGCCACACTGGAATAAGAGCCTTGGGGGCTTTTTATTGATTCCTTCTGCCTGGAATACTCTTCCTCCAGAACCTCACATGGATAGACCCTTCTCATCACACAGGCCTCTGCTCAAACCTCATCTCTTTAGAGGCCTCTCCAGATTACCCTGGTCTGAAAGAGCCCCTGCTTCTGTCGCTCTGTTCCTGTCCCCTTTCTTTTTTTTGAGACAAGGTCTTGCTCTGTCACCCAGGCTGGAGTGCAGTGGTGTGACCTTGGCTCACTGCAATCTCTGCTTCCCAGGCTCAAGGGATCCTCCTACCTCAGCCCCTGAGTAGCTGGGGCCACAGGTGTGCACCACCATGCCTGGCTAAGTTTTCCAGCCCCCTTTGTTTTCTTTATAGCACTTAGTCACTATCTGAAATTAAATACTTTGTCTTTTTTTTTGGTCTCATTTATTATCTGGCTCCCCCTCTAGAATGTCAACTTGGTCTTGCTTTATGTTTAGTGCCCAGTGCTTGGCACATAGTAGGCACTCAATGCTGAATGGGTAAACAAACGAATGCTGAGTTCTCAGCTAGGCAGTTTGTAGGGAGGGGACAGGAGGGTGAGCAGGATCCTGGTTGGGGGCAGCCTGGTCAGGGGGATTGGGGGAAAGACTCCCCTACATTGGGGAGAGGGAGAGAGCACAGTTCCTTCTCAGCACCTGGCTCTCCTGGCTGCGTTTCCTCCGGGAATCACAGTCTGGGCAGGATGGGGCGATTGGGAAGACCTCATTCCTGGAAAGCCTCCTCTTCTCCCCTATTCTGCTCCTTCCAAGCCCTGGTGGTGCGGGAAGGCAGTGGGATAACACTGAACACTGAGTTCCACCTGGATTCAAACCTCGGCTGGGCCACTTAGTAGCTGGGCGACTTCCAAGAATTTCCTAATCTCATTGACCCTATTTACTTATCTCTAAAGGGAAATAATTCCTACTTTCCCGGGCTGTGGTGAGAATCCTGAGACTATTCCCTCCCAGGTCTGCCACTCATGTGGTGGGAGTTCACAAGAACTGAAGTGGAGGCTGGAGCCCCCTCTGTCGGGACAGAGAGAGGAGAGGGACCCTGACAGCTGCTTCCACCTGACACCCTCCTGTGGCTGCCCACCGGGGTGCAGCTCCCTCCTGGGACCCCCACCTTCCACCCTTGGGCGCTGTCTGCCCAGTCCCTCTTGACACACCCCAGGGAGGAGCCTCGCTGGCAAAAAATGTCCTTCCCAAGTCTAGGCTGGGGACTGGTGGAGCCAGTTCTGGTTCCCCCAGCTGCCCTACAAAGCCAGCTCCCAGCGCAACCGTTTTTCCCCAGACCCCCAGGCTGCACCGTGCCTAGCCTTGCCTCCCGCCCCACAATGTCCCCTAAGGATAAAGCTCCCTTTCCTCCCCAGTTTCCCTCCATCCCAGGCAGCTTGGGAGCTTGCGGACTTGGGGAGGGGGTGTCTCGGAACCTTCCCGCAGCCGGGGCCCCTAATGGGCCCAGAACTGAGACCTGAGAGGGCGGATTGGGAGGCACGGGAGAGGGGTCCCCGCATCCCCTCTTCGCGCCCCATCCCAGCGCACTGGCAGGCTCAAGCCCCAGCCCTGCCGCAGGGGGTCGCCCAGAGCGCTCGACGCCCCTGAGGGTCCCGCCCCGCCTCGCCCCGCCCCGTCCAGCACTTACCTGCAGCGGCTTGGCCAACGCGGAGGCCTGACCCCGCGTCTCCGGGGCCCACAGCAGAGGCGAGGGCGCCGGAGCTAGGCTCAGCAGTGGTGCACACGGACGGCGGGCACACCTCGGGCGGCGCGGAGGAGGGAGCAGGAGGGAGCCGGCTCCTAGACCCCACGCTGCCAGGTGCTCCTGGGCCAGCCTCCGGAGGGGCTGGTGGCCCGTCTGAGCCTCCGCTTCCTCAGGCGTAAAATGGGGGCATCAGTGACCGTGGGCAGGGCCATCCGAAGGCTCCAATGAGATCAGGGGCGGGAAGCACTCTGCAAACTGTTAAGTGCCGCGGCGGCAGGTCCGACTGCAATCAGGACTCGCCCACGCTAGTTTGCCGCGGGTACCATGCCCGCTTCCGGCCCAGCCCGGTCCCCGCCTGGCGCGGGACCTTGACCGTGCGTGGGACACCCCTGGGGGCCCGCCCTCCCGGTGCGACGGGCCCTCCACCTCGGCCTCCAGCGAGGTCGGTGCGCTTTGGAGAGCCGGGGTCGGGGGCAGACCTTGTATCCACAGCGGGAAGGGGCACAGTGAGTCCTGTGCCAGGAAAGACGTGCAGGAATGAGGGCGGAGTGGGGGAGGTCACCGCCTGGAGTGACTCAGAGGGGCAGACTGCAACCGGAGCTGCCTACCTGAACACCAGGGTCCCTAGTTTCTTGTTTTCATTCACGGATCACCTGTTCATATTCAACTATATAGTCCTCTGTTTTACATTTAACCTATGGAATATGCTATCAACCCTCTTCTGCACTTTGCTTTTTTTCATTTAGCAAAATATGACATTTCTCCCATCCGTCGATATAGAGCGGCCTTGCTCTCTCATTTTAAAAACAGCTGAATAGTATACGTACTGTAATGTATTTAATCAGTCCTACTCTGATAAAAATTAAGGCTGTTTCTAGTCTTTTATTTCATTCTATTACAAATGCCATTGCAATAAATAGCCCCTGCCAAAGCAGGTGGGTCTGCGGCTGGGGTGGGGCTGGGCTGTGCCCTGGGGATAAGGATGCATTGTCTTATTTACTAGCGTGTCATGACTGGGAACTAATAAGAGCCTGCAGCGCTTCAGCCTTTTCTGGAAAACCCCAGGGTTGCCAGCCTCCGTGGGAGTCCCTGGATCTTAGGGTGAGGCCCGCGTCCTGTCTCCACAGAGGTGATATTGCTGGCACTATGGTGGCTCCACATGGTGTTTGCCTAGGACTGTACTGGTTTATGCCTGCAGTGCTGGCATCATTAACAATGCCCCCTGTTACTTTAAAAAATGCCCCAAAGTTAGGAGCATCAATTATGGTCACCCTCCTCCTACTCATTTTGGTAGGGAATGAGCACTGAGTTGGGAGCCCAGCGGCATCTTTGTACCTGACACTGTCCCACATGCTCGCAGCATCCAGATGAGGAAGGTCCAATCCTTCCTGCTTTTATGAAGGAGAAAGCTGAAGCACACACGGGTGAGGTGACTTGCTCAGGGTCACACAGATAATAACCAGTAGACTCAGCTCGGGAGGCCTCAGCAGTGTTGTTTCCAGATACAGAAAAGCCACAGAGCAGAGGCTCCCTTTGTACTCACTGGGGTTGTGGCCCTTGAAAATCTATGCTGAGATTGAGGAGTGCCAGGTGGCCCAGGTGCGTGTGCCGTGCTCTGTGCATGGGCGGTGTGGGAGTGAGCATGATGGCGTGGGGCCCCAGACTCTGCCGCCTGCTGCTCTGCTCCCTGTCAGAGCAAGACTTGCTCCCCTCTACCTCCCCTCCTAGTCATTTTTCGACTCATTTGAACAATGTTCCTGTCCCTACCATGTCACTAAAAACGGCCTGTCAAGGTCTCCATGCATCTCTGTAATGCTAAATCCAGCAATCACACCTCTGTCCCCATGCCCCTTGACCTTCAGAAGCACCTGGGACAAAGTGCCACTCCTTCCTTCTAGAAACACTTCCTTCCCTGTGCTTTCTTGGTACCATAGGCCTCACATCCTGGCCTCCAAGGTGGGCATGTCCCAGAGACCAGTCTCTTCCTTCCCAGATGAGCTCACCCAGTCCTGGGGATCTAGACACCATCCCACTCACTGATGATTCACACATTTCCAACAGCGGATGTGACTTCTCTGTGAACGCCAGACTGTAACTGGAGCTGCCTACCTGAGCACCAGGGTCCCTAGTTTCTTGTTTTCATTTCCAAATCGCCCGTTCATATTCAACTATATATTCTTTTCACATTTAACCTATGGAAGTATGCTATGCTATCTGCACTTTGCTTTTTTCATTTAACAAAATATGAGACATTTCCCCCATCAGTTGATATAGAGCGGCCTTGCTCTCTCATTTTAAAAACAGCTGAATAGTATATACACTGCAATATATTTAATCAGTCTTATTCTGATGAAAATTCAGGCTGTTTCTAGTCTTTTGTTTCACTCTATTACAAACACAATTGCAGTGAATATCCTTGGATAATCATTATTTAACACATTTGAAAATTGTATTTATAGGGTATATTCCTACAAGTGGAATTTTTGCCTTAAAGTTGTATGTGGATTTAAAATTTTGATAGGTGTTTCCTAATCGTCTTCACAGGTGTTTCAGTTTGCACTCCAAGAGACAAGGGAGTGCCTGTATCCCCATATACTTAGCAATAGAGAGCGTTATCAAACTTTATGATCTTTGTCAGTGATAGCTCATCATACTTTATTGTGCGTGTCTCTTGGTATGAGTGAGATTGAGCATCTTTTCATATATTTAAGAGCCACTCTTGTTTGTTATCCTGTGAACAGTCCTTTGCCTTTGCCCATTTTTCTATTGGATGGTTGACTTTTATTATTTTTTTCTCAGGAGCTCTTTACATACTAAAGAAATAAGCCCTGCTCTGTCTGTGATACAAATAGAAAGGATTCCTTCCGCCTCTACTGTTTGGCACCTGTAATTTGACTTTATAGATGGCGCGGTTTTGTCATACAGAATTAAACATGTTTTATGTAGTCCAGTGTATTAAAATCATCTTTTATGGCCTTTGGGTTTTGCTGTCACTAGAAATGCCTTCACCACTCTGAGGATTGCAATAACATCTTTTCCTATGGTTGCTTCTAGCCGAAGTAGTGTTTTAATGATCTATTAGATTGGTGCAAAAGTAATTGTGGTTTTTGCCATTGAAAGTAAAACGGCAGTTACTTTTGCACCAACCTAATAGATCATACCACTTCCCTCTAAAACCTTACAGGGACTTATCATTAACTTTAGACTGATATCCACTCGACGTTGAACCCCAAGGCACCAGGCGACCTAGTCCTGCGTCTCCCCCTATCTCTCATCCCCTTGGGCGCTGTAGTGGCCTTCTTTCTGGTTCTTGAACAAGCTGCATTCAGGGCAGCCTTCTGGTTTTTGCCTTTGCTGTTCCCTCTGCCTGGACTGCCTTCTGCTGGCTCTTTACCTGGAAGCTGCCTCCTCCTTATTCAGATCTCACCTTCTTATAGAGGTGTTTCCTGGTTCCCCCACCCCTGCCCCAAAGGTTGCTTGCCCCACTTCCTCAGCAGACACTCTTCACAGCCGTCTCTGAAATTATCTCCAGGAGAGCAGGGAGCTCGCTGGTCATGTTCCTGCCACATTACCAGGGCCAGGAATGTACAGATTCTCAGTCACTATTCGTAAACACTGGGTGCACATAAGATTATGTGGGAGAACTGTTTCTGTGTGTGTGAGCCTGGAGATCTGTGTGTTAAGGGTGGTATGTGGGCCGTGTGTGTAGGCTTTGATGTGCATGGTTGTGAATGTGTGTGATGGCGGAGATGGCTGGGGTGGTGTGGGAGGCCGTGTGCATTTGTGGTTGTGAATGTGTGTGATGGTGGAGATGGCTGGAGTGGTGTGGGAGGCTGTGCGCATGTGTGGTTGTGAATGTGTCTGATGGTGGAGATGGCTGGGTCGGTGTGGGAGGCTGTGCACGCATGTGGTTGTGAATGTGTGTGATGGTGGAGATGGCTGGGTCGGTGTGGGAGGCTGTGTGCATACGTGGTTGTGAATGTGTGTGATGGTGGAGATGGCTGGGCTGCTATGGGAGACTGTGTGCATGTGTGGTTGTGTGTCAGATGGTGGTGTGTAGTGGTGTCTATATGTGTGGCTGGGTTATTCTGCTCTGGTGACCAGGTTATTTTACCACCTAGGACCTTAATGCCTTGTGGTCCCACCCTAAATTTCTGCTCCCTGAGTAGGGGAATGTGTAGGAGGCCATCTAGGCCATCTCCCTGCCTCAGGACAAAGCTGTGTTGCACCAGGGCTTGGCAGCTGTCCTCAGGGCCTACACCTGCTCTGTGGAGGTGGCAGGGCCTGAGCCTGTACCTCTTCTGGCCCTGGCCCTGGCCCAGGTGGTGTTGCTCCCAGACCACCCTCTCCACCTAGAGCTCTTGCCCAGGCCTCAGGCAGGTGCTTCCTGGGATGGGAAGACCCCCGCCCCCCTACCTCTCAGACTGGAGTTTTCCTTGTCTTTGTGTGTCTGCAGCAGAGGCATAAGGCCCTTTCCTCCCGTGAGCAGAGAGATGGGGCAGGCAGAAGCCATGGGAAACAGGTCAGGCAGAGGGATGGGGGCTTTCGAGCCCTGCTCAGGCATGTCTGGGGCTGCAGGCAGGGAGGAGACAGTCTTCCACGGCTTGGGCTGGAGTGTTGCTTATTTTCCAAGACACCTAGAGTTGCTCGAAACTTCTGCCCACACACCTTGCTCCTCGAATGGAGGTAATACGTGACTTCGTTGAGCAGCTGTCAGGAGCCAACCAGTCTAATGTGCACACACCCCTTCTTACCCACCAGGCACCTCCCTCCACCCCTTCTCTTTCTCCTCCATCACTAAACTTTTGCTCTTTACTGGATCTTTCCTGTTATAATAACCATGTGGGTATTTCTCCACCTTAACAACAAAACAAAAAAACACCTTAACCTGAACTCCACTTCTCCTTCCAGCGTCTGCCTCATTTCTTTCCACTCCTTTACAGTAAAATCTATCAAAAGACTTGTCCCAATTCATTATCTCCATTTTTTCTCTTTCATCTTCTCTTGAGCTTATTCTAATCAGCTTTTGCTTCCTATATGACACCAAAACTGCTCTTGTCAAAGTCCCTATAGCTAAACCCCATGGCCAAGTTTCAGTCCTCATCTTTCCCTGAACCCTCAGCAGCGTTGAATGAAGTTGATTCCTCTCGCCTTGACACTCTTCATTTGGCTTTGGAGACATTACACTCTCCTGACTTTTCTCCTTCTTTTCTGTACTTTCTTTCTCAGTCTTCTTTGCTGGTTCCTCCAGATCTTCCTGACTTTTAAGTACTGGGCTGCCTTGGGGTTCAGTGCTTGTGCTCTTTCTCTTCTCTGTCCTCCCTCACTCACTTGGCAACATCATCCAGTCTCAGGGTTTAAAATATGAAAATTCAGCTGACAACCCCTAAATACGTATCCCCAGCCCAGACCGTTCCTCTAAACTTGGTACTCATATGTCCAGCTGTTAGTCAGCTTTCTCCTAGGATGTTTAGTAGGTAAGCTCCTTACTTACTAGGGATGCCAGATTTAGGAACAACGCAAAAACACAACCATGACATCCAGTTAATTCTGAATTTCAGCTAGTACACACATTAAAAAATTGTTGGCTATGCACGGTGGCTCATGCCTGTAATCCCAGCACTTTGGGATGCTGAGGCGGGTGGATCACGAGGTCAAGAGATCGAGACTATCCTGGCCAACATGGTGAAACCTCATCTCTACTAAAAATACAAAAAATAGCTGGGTGTGGTGGTGTACACCTGTAGTCCCAGCTACTCGGGAAGCCGAGGCAGGATATTCGCTTGAACCAGGGAGGCGGAGGTTGCAGTGAGCCAAGATTGTGCTACTGCAGTCCAGCCTGGTGAAGAGTGAGACTCTGTCTCAAAAAAAAAAAAAAAAAAAAAAAAAATCATTTATCTGAAATTTGCTCATCTGGCAACCTACCCCTTTTCTTCCTCTCTGACCTTTTCTCTCACTTATTCTAGTAAATGGCAGTTTTACTCATTGACTTGCTCAGGCCCCAAACCTTAGAGTCTTCATTGATCCTCTTTTCCCATATCCCACATCCAATGTCGGTGAATCATTTTGGTGTTACTTTCAAAATATTTACAGGATCTGGCCACTTCTCGCTGACTCCATTAATATTATTGGGGTAACATGAAATCAAGAACCATTTGTTTCCTGGCTGATTGCAGTAGCCTTGTAACTGGTCTTCCTGCTTTAGCGTTTGCCCCTATCCATTTGCTGCTAACAGAGCTGCCAGAGGGATCGTGCTCCTGTTGGCTTAAAAATGTTGCACTGGCTTCCGACTCACTCAGACTGACAGCCGACGGCATCAGGATGGCCTGTAAGACCCTACACGACCGAGTCCTTCTCAGGCCTCACCCGTAGGCTCCGGCTTCATTTCCACGTCTCTCGGCTCACTGGCTGCGCTGCCTCATTGGCTTCCTTGTACCCTGGGTATGTGCCAGGGCTTTCCGGGTCTCAGTGTTCCTGCACTTGCTCTTTCTTCTCTCTGAAATAGACTTACTGACCTTCCCTGGCCTCCCCATCTAAAACTGTAATTCCCTTCTCAGGTTTTGTTTATTGTCTCTCATATCACTAGAAATCTGTGGGGACAACCATTTTCTTTCTGTTGTGTTTGCTGCTATATTCCCGGTGCCTAAAACAGTGCCTGGCACTTAGTAGACAAAGAATACTTGTCACACGAGTGAATAAGACCCCCAAAGCATGGTAAGCTCCTGTCCCAGGCCAGTGCATGGCAGCCGTGTCATCAGTTTCCTTCTAGCTCAGCATTGCCACCTCCTACCTGCCAGAAGTTCCTCCCTGACCAGCTGCCCTCCTCCAGGAAGCCCTTTTTGGCTGAGCCTCATTTTTCCTCTTTCCTTCCTGCCACCAGGTCAGAATCCCCGGTGCTCAGGGGTCAAGTGGGTTGCGTGGCTGGCTGTAGTCTGTCTGTCCTCATCCAGCTCCTTCCCTCCTTCTGGATGGGAGGAGGCTCCTTGCTTGGGCTGTGGTTCGAGCTGCAAGAGTGTAGGGCATCATGATGTCTGGGGAGGCCAGCTTAAGGTGGGATGTGTGCAATAGGCCCTGAAATCAGTCTGCCGCCTGACATGTGGGAGCTTTTGGTGCCTTGATCCTGAGCTGCAGAGGTGATAGCAATAGATTTCAGGGCATAGAGCTTAGATTGTATCTGAGCTGTAGGGCCATATGGTTCCTGGCCTTGCTGTCTCTACAAATTAGAGACGTCCTGACATAAGCACCTGATAAGATGGTTTGCCATTACCTGAGCTGTTAAGGATTAGGAAAGAAGCATATTGGGAGGGGCAGAAGAAAACAACAGGGTCCTTGTGCCTGGAGTTTGCTAAATGATCTGTATGTTTGTAAATGTGTTCTGGTGCAACCATTTTTTTCCTTTTTTAAATTTTATTTCAGTAGTTTTTGGGGAACAGGTGATTTTTGGTTACGTGGATAAATTATTTAGTGGTGAGTTCTGAGATGTTGGTGCACTCATCACCTGAGCAGTGTACACTGTAGTCAATATGTAGTCTTTTACCCCTCACCCCCTTCTATCATCCCCCCAATTCCCCAAACTCCATTCTGTCACTCTTATGCCTTTACTTCGTCACAGCTTAGCTTCTACTCATAAGTGAGAACATACACTATTCTGTTTTCCATTCCTGAGTTATTTCACTTAGAATAATGGCTTTCACTTAGAATAAATAGCTTGTGCAGCTATTTATTTATTTATTTATTTTTAAATTTATTTAATTTTACTTTAAGTTCTGGGATACCTGTGCAGAACATGCAGGTTTGTTACATAGGTATGCATGTGCCATGGTGGTTTGCTGCACCTATCAACACGTCATCTAGGTTTTAAGCCTTGCATGCATTAGGTATTTGTCCTAATCCTCTCCCTCCCCTTGCCCCCCACCCCACAACAGGCCCCACTGTGTGATGCTCCTCTCCCTGTATCCATGTGTTCTCACTGTTCAACTCCCACTTATGAGTGAGAATATGCCATGTTTGGTTTTCTGTTCCTGTGTTAGTTTGCTGGGAATGATAGCTTCCAGCTTCATCCATGTCCTTGCAAAAGACATGAACTCATTCTTTTTTTATGGCTGCATAGTATTCCATGGTGTATACGTGCCACATTTTCTTTATCCAGTCTGTCATTGATGGGCATTTGGGTTGGTCCCAAGTCTTTGCTACTGTAAATAGTGGATGCAGCCATTTTTGACAAGGCCATTGGAACATTCTGACATGGCCTTTAAAAACTATTTCTTATTATGATAAAAGTGCACAACAGAAGCTTCACCCCATCCCACATGCATCCCCAAGATTCACCTAATCCCCAGCACTTAGCCCATCCCCAAGCCTCAGGACTGGTTGTTTTCACACAGCCAAAATGTCCTTTGCCTCCAGATGCCCTGCTATGGCTGGGTCTGAGTTTCGCAAGAGACATGTGTGTTTGGATGTCCAGAGGCAGCTGGATGCATGGGACTGGGCCTCAGGAAACAGAAGAGGAATTGGAACCCTTGTGTGAGTTGGTGCAAGTGTAAAACAGTGCAGCCTTTTTGGGAAACAGTGTGGCCGTTCCTCAAGCACTTAAACACAGAATTACCGTAGGACCCAGCAAGTCACTCCTGGATGTACACGCAAAAGGATTGAAAACAGAAACTTAACAAATACTTGTACTGAATGTTCTTAGCAGCGCTGTTCTCAGCAGTCAAAAGGTGGAGAGAACCCAAATGTCCATCAGTGGATGAATGGATAAATAAAATATGGTCTATCCACACAGTGAACTGCTATCCAATCAGAAAAGTGAATGAAGTTCTGATACGTGCTGCAATATGGACGAATCTTGGAAACATTATAAGTGAAATAAGCCACACAACAAAGGAAAAATATGGTATGATTCCACTTTTTTGAAACATTGAGAATAGGTAAATCCACAGAGACAGGAAGTAGGTTAGAGGTTACCAGGGGTACCAGAGGTTGCTGGGTGAGTGGAGGTTATTGTCGAATGGGTATGGATAGAGCTCTTATTGAGGGTGATAAAAAGCCTCTGAAAGGCTGGGCGCGGTGGCTCACACCTGTAATCCCAACACTTTAGGAGGCTGAGGCAGGCAGATCTTCTGAGGTTGGGAGTTTGAGACCAGCCTGACAAACATGGAGAAACCTCGTCTCTACTAAAAATACAAAAACATTAGCTGGGTGTGGTGGCGCATGCCAGTAGTCCAGCTCTCGGTAGGCAGAGGTTGTAGTGAGCCGAGATCATGCCACTGCACTGCAGCCTGGTGATGGAGCAAGATCCATCTCAAAAACAAAAACAACAACAACAACAACAACAAAAAAGGCTCTGAAAATAAGTAGCGGTGATGGTTGCACAACATTGTGAATGTAATTAATGTGACTGAGTTGTACACTTAAAACAGTTAAAATGGTAATTTTTATGTTAAGAATATTCTATTACAATATGAAAATAAAAAAAAGAAGTGTGGAAATACAGATTTTGTAGTCAACAGTGTTGGGATGGTAGTCAAGGCCATGGGAGAGGATGTAATTGTAATAGCCCAGGGAGGGCGGGGAGACTGAGGAGAGAAGGTGGCCTGGGACGGAGCCCCAGGGACTTTCCTAATTAAGAGGTGGGCTGAAGGAGATTGAAAGGGAGCGGTCGGAGCAGTGGCAGGAAAACCAGAGGAGTGGTGTCCCAGAAGCCTGGGTATATTAGTCAGCACTCTTAATTGCAAATGACAGAAATGCAGCTTGAATTAGTTCCAGGCACAGAGGGCAATTCGTTGGTTTACAGAAACACGGGAAGGGCAGGGGGACCTTGGGGCCCCAGGGGTACCTGGAATTAGGTCTGGGGTGCATCTGGAGCTGCTCTCCTGCCTACTTCACTTCTGCTCCTCTCTAACTGTTGGCTTTCTTCTCTCCTTGCACTAACGGGCTTTTGCACAAGGTTGCTCTTAGCTTGAGCTCCTCCTTTCCACGTTTTGCCATGACACTCTTCTCTTAGAAACAATTGAAATGATCTGCGGAAGAACGCTGGTTGGCCTCACCTAGAGGACACCCTGAGGACAAGGGACCTGGGCATCAGCCTGCCAGGTGCCTTTAGAACCCCAGTTTAAAGGAAGAGGAGAAGTGCTGAGTGGGCAGAGCGAGTAAGGACTCAACGGCCTGGGGAAGAGGCTGAAGAAGGAAGACCATCTACCCTGCTAAATGCCTCATCACACAGACAAGGGCTGGAAAGCCTCCATTGGGCTTAGTGACAAATGAATCGTAGGTGAACTTGGCAGAGGCAGGGCAGTTTGAGTGGCATGTGAGGACAGAGACAGATCATAGCTGGTGGGTGAGTGAGTGGGAGGTGAAGAAGTGGAGACAGTAAGTGTAGACATCAGTTTCAGGAGGCACAGTTGTGAAAACCAGGAGAGAGATAAGGAGGTAGCTGCAGGGAACATGGGGTCAAGGAAGGGTTTTGGTTTTGTTTTTGGATGGGAAAGATCTGAGCACGCTTAAATGCTGAGAGATCCAGGAGAGAAGTAGGTGTTAGAGATGCAGAAGAAAGCAAAGAGGTGGGGGAGAAAGAGGATCCTATGCACAGGTCGAGAGTTTAGAGAGTTAACAGTGGGCCCACCCCTTTGTGCTGCAGGAAAGGAGAGAGGGAGGTGCTGGATGAGCATTGGTCTGTAGGTTTGGTGGCAGTCGAGAAGAGAGCATTCTTCCCAGATATCTTCTACTTTCCTTAAGAAATAGGATGTAAATAAGATGGAATGTGCTAGAAAGTTTGAGGAGAATGGAGAAATTGAGAAAGCTGCCACCATGTACAAAGGCAGAGAGACCAAAGCAGAATTCGTCAGGTGGCATCGAGTGCCCAGGTTAGGCTGGAGAGCAAGAATTTGCAGTGGCCTCACTCTGTTTGGTTGCGTGGTTTACTCTAGTGGAGTCCAACACAGGATGGAGAGATAGAGAAGCCCTGTTGGATTGATCCGGGCCTGGAGTTCTGCTAAGGAAGGAGGGGCAGAGGGTAGTGGGGATGCTGTGAGACAGCAATTCATTCCAGTCACCATCTCAGCAAATATTCATTACCCTTTTACTGTGTATTGGCCATGGTGCGAGGTCTGAGGATACATTGCCAAACCAGACAGATACTGTTCCTGCCCTCAGAGAGCCTGCGGTCTAGTAGGGAAGGCAGCTCCCATGTGAGTTGAGGGTGATAATAAAGACAATGTGGAGCTCAGGCCTAGGCTGGCTGCAGAAGGAAGGGAATGTAGGGCAGGGAGGCTGGTAGATTGGGAGAAGGACACAGGGTCAGGTCTGGAAGTGCCTATGGGGTCATGAACAAGTATTGAGGGAGGAGCTAAGTGAAGGGGCTGCGGTGGAGGCTGTGGTCAGAGCATAGGAAGGCTTGCCCCCATCTCACCATTTCCTCCTTCCCTCCTGATACAATAGCCGAACCTCCTTCTCTAGTCCAAGTCTCCAAGTCTGAGCCTCCTTCTGCCTCTGGATCCCATTCCTTCCATCTCTCTTTGGGACCTTGACCCTCCTCTACTGGATTCATCCCATGATTATTTAAACATTCTCAAGCCTCTCCCATCATTAAAAAAATCTTCGCTGGTCCCCTGGTTCTCCTGCCAACAAACACCCTCTCATTTCCTATTCTTCTCACAGTCACATTCACCAGCCAGTTGTTCACACCTGTTTCCATGTGCCTGGCCCTCACTGTCCCTTCACTGCCCTGGGACCTGGTTTCTACATCCCATTCTCCTGCACAGGTACCCATGACTATCTTGTGAATGGAACGAACACTTTTCAGTCCTTATTTGATTTGGCCCGTGTCAGCGTTTGGCTCTGATGATCACTTTCTCCTAGAAACACTTCTCTTGGCTTCTGCAACACCATCTTCCTCCTCTACGACATCATACTCCCGTGGCTTGGATGATCTCTACTTACCCTGCCTGGAGCTGTCTTCCCCCATGTTATTTGACCTTTAAGTCTCCATCCTAGAGTATCTTCTCATCTCTCCCCCAGTCTCTGTATGGTTTTACCCACTCCCAAGGCTCAAGTCCCCAACTACCATAGAGGCCCAGATATATCTCCAGATAAAACGTAACCCCCTATATTCCCATTGAGAAGAGCCTCAAAAATGTGTGTGGGCTGACTTGGATATATAAACTCTTAGTGTGGTTGAAATAAAATGTACTTTATTAACTTAGTTTGTTATACATTTTAAACATCACAAATTGTATAAAACAATGTAGTAAGAAGTATTAGTTTTTCTCTCCTCATGCTTTATGAAGTAATTTTATTTAAATTTTTAACATTTTTCTCTAACATCTGAGTCCATATCATTAGAGCTTTGGTTGTTATCAACATTTTACAAATCACAAAAACTTTATTTCTGCCTAAGTTATTTGAGACATAGTGCTTTTTGAATCTGTGTATGATGCTGGAGATTTTATTCTTTGCCATAAAAGTCTGGCTGTTTAATATTAGGTTGCATAAATAAAAAAAAATCTTCCAGTAGGTATTTGTCATCTCCATAACATAACCACTTCCTTTATTGTTTTAAAGTGATTTTTTAAAATGGGTTTGCTTACAAAGACAATACTTGCAATTGTAAAGTCCTGCCCTTGGGAATAATGATCCAATATATGTGAAATGCTTTTGCCTTCACTTTTTTTTTTTTTTCTGATTCTGCCAAGCAACCACCATGAATATCCAGAACTTCATTGATTGAGGTTATTTCAGGCTAATGGGTTTTCCTCAAAGAGCGTTTTGTTGTTTCAAAATGCAATAATTGAGAGCATGCCTCCCAAATGCAGGGGACTTTGTAAGGACTTGAATGAAGGACGAAAGCTTCCTTCCTAAAGGGTAATTTTGGAGCAAAATCGTGTCTTATATTCAGGCATTTATGCTGACAACTCCCAAATAGATATCTCCTGACTAGTCCTTTTCCCTCTTACATCAACAGCCTACTAGACATCTCCTTCTGGGTGCCCATCATCAGTGTCAACCCATTTTAATTGAGTGCCTACTATGTGTCAAGCACTGTTCTAGGTGCTGGAGGATAGAAGGGTGAAGACAGCAGAGTCCCACTTCTTAAGGAGCTCATCCCAGTGAGGCAATAAAAATAATTAATACGTAAAAAAATTTCATGCACTAGTAAGTGCTACAAGGAAGATAAAATGAGGTCACACAATGGAGAGTGATGGTGTGTGGTGGGTGAGGAGGGTGGGTCAGAGAGGACCTCCTGGAAGAGGGGATGTCTGAGTTGAGATGTGAATGCTGGGGAGACAGACATATCAAGCTGGAGGGGAAGAGCCCTGTCAGCGAGGCAGGTGCAAAGACCCCAAGATGGGAGAAGGCCAGTGTGGGTGGAGCATGGCAAGAGCGGAGAGTGAAGGGAGGTTTGTTTGGAGCAGTAGCCAGTGCCTGACCCTGTAAGACCTTGCAGGTGATGGTAAAGTTTGGCTTAAATTTATCTTTCTGGCCATGATGGGAAGCCACTTGGAGGATTTTAAGTCAGGGAGTGACTCCACTGATCTGACTGACATGCTAGAAAGATATTTCAGGCTGTTATGTGGAAGAAGAATTTTAGGGGAACAAGAGTGGAGGCAGGGAGACCAGTTGCTGCAGGTGTCCAGGTGTAGAAATAAGGTGCCTTCACCTGGGACTGAAGCACTTGGAAAGACTAGGGTGTTGGATATGAAGTCACCAAGTGATTGGATTTTGAATATGGCATTTTGGAATCATAGCCAAAACAACTTGCTAATGGTGCCAATATGATTATGAGGAAAGAGACTCCAGGTTTTTGAACTGAGCATCTGGATGGATGGGTATGATATTTTCCAAGGTGGGGAAGGCTTGGAGAAAACTTAAATCTGTTCTCGATTAGGGGAATTAGGAGTTCTGTTTTAGATGACCAATAGGAAGTTGAATATAGGAGTCTGACCCTCATAGGAACAGTTAGGTCTGGACACATCAGTGTGGGAGCAATCAGTTTATGGATGGTTTTATAGGTGGTACTGGATCAGGTCGCTGAAGGGGAAATGTATAGAGAGGAGGAAAGAAGGTAGAGAACTGGGCCCTAGGGCATCTTGCATTTAGAGCTTAGGAAGAGGAAGGAGAGGCATTGAAGGACATCAAGAAAGACCCATCAGCGAGGTGGGAGGAAAGCCAGGAGAGATGCTGCCTAGAAGCCAAGAGAAGACAATGTTTGAGGAGGGAGCTCTCCATGACTGAATGATTCTGAGGGAGTTAGGCCAGGTCAAAGAATGGACCACTGGATGTGGCAGCTTGGAGGCCCTTGGGGATATTGACAAGAGCAGTCCTGACTAGAACAAGTTAAAGCAACAAGGAAGTGGAGGCAGCAAGTATAGAAGACTTTTGTTTTGACAATGAGGTAGCAGCTGGAGAAGAATGGAGTGTCAAGAGACAATTCAAAAAAAGAGAGAGATGAAAGTATTATAGCATATTTGTAGAAAGGGAAATGGCAAGGCAGGAGAGAGAGGCACCAACTGTGGAGTACAGTCTAGAGCAGGTGAGGGGTGAAGGGGTCCATTGTCCAAGTGGAGGGGAGTGTCCCAGGAGCAGGGACACTTTGTCCATGTTACAGGGGAGGAGGCAAGGCCAACAGCCGCTCATGCTGTGAGTTTGGCAGATGTGGTGGTGGTGGGCTGAGTTGAGCTGGCCTGTTGCTTCTATTCCCAGCACTCTGTGATGCCTATCAGCTTAAATGGAGGATTAGGAGTATGGCGTCTGGAGGTTTGAGGAAAGAGGAGAAGGCATGATAGAGTCATTTTGGAGAGTAGGGATAAAGTTTGAGGAAAATATAGAATTTCTTAGAGGTGCTGAGTGTCCACTTGAACTTTGTGGTCAGAAGTTTAAATGGAGACCAGTCAGTCTAGTTGTATTATCCTCCAGGTGCTCAGGAACAGGTGCCATGTGGAGAGTTTGGTTTAACTGGAGTTAGGGTCTTGCCAGGTGAGAACTGGAGAGGCATGGGAAGGTGAGGGAGTGGAGGACATCTGTGAGCTGGTGATTATCTGGGGGTTTGTGGAGTCTAAGCTGATAAAGGAGGGGAGGCAGAATGGGAAGGGGTGGAGGAACATAGTGGTGGGTCAGTGGATGGGGCAGAAGGATTGCTGGAATGGGAACCAGGTTGGGTGAGCCACATAGATGGGAGATGATGCAGCTCTTGGTGTAGACAGGCCTAGGGTACGAACATGCAGGTGGGTGGGTTGGAAGGTGGATAAAAAGATTGTTGAAATCAAGGAAGTCAAGGAACTGAGAGTTCAAGATGTTGAAAATGGAGTCACTACTAATAAATGTAGTAGCAGATGGAAGACACTAGACGAGGGGCTGAGATCATCCATGAAGGAGAGGGAAAAACCAGGATATTTTACTTGTATCTCAAATTCAACATGTCTGAAACTGAAGTCATCCACACCTCCCCACTCAAGTAAATGGTACCACCATTCATAGCCAGAAACTTGGGTGTCACTTTGATCCCCACACCCAACTAAATCACCACTTGTTTTGGATTCTATCTTGTAAACATTTCTTAAATCCCTACTTCTTTCCATCCCCAAGGTGCACACCCTAGTTCAGGCCATCTCTCTAGGGATTTGTTGTTGTCCTCAGGATAAAGTCCAAAGTCATTAGCAGAGATTTACAAAGAAAGAACTACAAGGACCCAGGCTCTGTCTACTCCAGCCTGACTCCTACCTGAGCCCCTCACCTGGCCTGAGCACTCCTGGGTTCTTCCCATCTTTGTCACCAGGCATGCTCTCCCTTTGCATAAGCTGTCCCCTCTGTCTGGAATTCCACCCGCTTGCTTGGCAAAATCCTCCTTCTCTAGATGTCTCAGGGAGCCTTTTTCTGGATGCCTGAATGTTAGATCCCCTTTCCTCTCTTCCCAGCTTCCCCAGTGTGCCATGCGTTGGTAGCTGTCCTCTTCTCTAGAATGTAAACTCCATGAGGTCAGGGACCATGTCTGATTTTTCCCAGATGACTCCTTAACACCTCATATGGAGCTTTCACATAAAAGTGAATAAAAAAGACCAAATATTTCCAGGAATGGAAGGCTCTAGAGGTGGAACAGTTCTGGGTGATGACCAGGTCTGGGATGGGGTCCTGCTAGTGGGTAGCTAAATGTTGTGGCAAAGGTAGTCATGGGATGGAAAGGACAGGGTGATGCACAGGTGACCCCTGAGGCCTTGGGTCATGGGAGAATAGCAGGAGGAGAAGGCCTTGGGCTATAGGCTCAGTCTCCAATGAATGAGGAGAGATAGGTTGCAATGATGTGGGCAGGACAGAGGGCAGAAGAGGAAGCAAAGAGGGATTTTTTTCAAGAAGGTGAAGGTGGACAGGTGTGAGTGGTGGTGAGAGCAGTGTGAGTCTTGACATTGTGGGTGGGATTGAGGATAAGATGGCCTGATGGCTGAAGTGGTCCTTAGTCCCAGGCTCCTCTGAAAGTCCCCACTTGGCTCAGTGGCTCAGGACTTGAGACCCTTGGGAACAGCATCCAAGGAGAGGTCGCCATGGGAGCTGTCAGGTCCTGGAGTGAGCTCACCATAAGCTGGACCTAGCAGCTGTCCCTGGAGGATGGATCTGGAATCTTGGGGGCGTTGGCTATCATGGGGTCCCCTGGCCTGGACTTGGGAGCTACTGTGGGCTGAGCAGTGTGGGGCTATCTGGCTCTGAACTGGTCAGGAGCGCTACCCTGTTCTCTTGGGCTGGTGGTCCAGCTCTGGTCTGGATTGGAAGTGGGAGCTACTCTTGTTTTCTGGAGTAAGGAGTCTAGTAGATGGTATCGGTGCCCTGCCCATGTCCCCTTTACTGGGGCACATCCATTCCCCAAATGCTGTGAATATTGGCTGCTGATGGCTTATGGCTACCCCTGAAGAATTGATTTTGACTGAGCCAGAGCCACCTACTGCTTCCTGCTAACCCTCCTGCCACTGGGGGCGCCTGAAGTAATGACTGACTGAAATGTGGTGAGACTTATGATCTGAAGCCCCCTCATCCCACAGGGATCAGGCCGAGGCTGCATCTCCCTAAGTCTACATCCCTGCTCAGCTCAGCCCCTCCCTCCCCCACTCCTCTTGCTCCTTCCTTCACATGCACGCAAACCCCTGCCTCTGGCTCTGCTCCCAGGGAGCCTGCCCTAAAGACGGGTGACTTTGATCTTATGCCGTAATCAGGGGTGGGTGTGGAGGCTACCCGTGGACCACAGAGGACGCAGCCCCTGACAGACTCAGCAGATCTGTGTGGTCTTGAAGGGCCTCTTCCCCTTTCTAGACTCAAGTTTGCTTACCTAAAGGTGAGACCTTGATGCTGGCTCTAGTTAAAACAACAACAGAAACAAAGCAAAGCAAGCAAACAAATGCTTTGCTGAACTCCGCAGGCTAGGTGTGGTGGAAGATTCAGATGAACAAGACTTGGTTCCTTCCCCCAAGCAGCTCACAGACTATTTACTCATCCAACAAGGATTTACTGAAGGCAGCAGGGACCTGGATGACTCAGTGACCTGCCCATAAAGGGCTCACAGACTGATAGGGAGACACTCAGGGGAAGTGACAGTTCCAATTTGGGGAGAGAGGCAGAGGGACAAGCGAGGCTGGCACTTGGAGAGATGGGTAAAGCTGTCCTAGAGTTTTGAGGGAGGGTCACAGAGGAGGTGGGAAGGGCGTTCTAGCCAGAGGAAATAGCATGACAAAGGCCCGAAGAATGACACCACGTGACGTGTCTGCCTGGGGAATCGGGAGCCCTTTGGTATTACTGGCAGGTAGAAAGGAGGAGGAAGCTGGGATGAGAGGAGCAGGTCAGCGGGGGCCACGCTGAGGGCATGGGGCTGGTGATGGTGGAAGAAGTTTTAAAGCAGGAGGAATGACATGGTCAGTTGCATAGAGGGGTTCATCACTCCATCCCTGTAGCGGAGGCAGATGGGGGAGGTCCAGTAGGTAGTTAGGTTGTCGTAAGGAGAGGAAGAGCAGATTCAGGTGGCATTTAGGGACTGGAATCAGTGGGATTTGGTGCCAGTGGGGATGTGGGGTATGAGGGACAAGGATGTCAGGCTTGTCCCTTCCCCTGGCTTGGGCAGCTGGGTGAATAGCTGTGTCCTGCATGAGATGGGGCGGGGCATCTTCGAGGGGGCAAGTCTGTGGGGAGCTGCTGAGGTCAGCTTGGGAGTGGCGAGCATGAGATGCCTGGGGGCCTCCCAGGAAATTGTCTAGTGGGCATTTGGTGGGGCTTGGAGGCATGTTAGGGTGGAGGTGTGGTTCTGGGAGTTGCCAAAGTCTGAGTGGTGGTGGGGTGGGGGAGAATGGAATGGGGAAGTTGTATCAGTGAAAAAGAACATGAAATTCCATATACTCCAGGATCCACGAGGGACCTTTCAGTTCAGGCACTCTCAATGGGCCCTGGCCTGTAGGATGTGCCTCTTGGGCACCTTCACAGACCCCCATCCCTGGCTTGCTCTCAGCCCTGCCCCTCCCACCGTCAGAGGGGACTCACCTATCCGGGACCTGTGCTGGGCAGGGCTAGGGAGGCCCAACCCACGCTCATTCCTGTGATGGGCGCTCACTGAGAACCGACTCCTGCTGGGCACAGAGTCTCCTGGGGTTCCTCTCCTCCGGCTTTGGCCAGCTGGTTGCAGAACCAAGAGGCCCCTGGAGTACCCTCTGCCTTTAGGCACTCCCCACCACGTCCTGGGGGCACACTCTGTGTGTGTTGGGGGTGATGGGTGAGCCTGGATCTGAGGTTCTGGTGCTCAGGTGCTCACCGAGTTGTCTTGGCATCCTCTCTGAGGTCCACCTAATCCCCCCACCCCCGTTTTCCTATCCGCCACTCCCCATCTGGTCTGCAAAGTACTGGGAAAATCATATTTATTAAGAGGTTTGGCATACACTATTGCCATATACAAAATCCCCACCAACCATCAACCTCCCTCCCCTGAGGCTCAGGACCCAGGGACCAAACTACCCACCACCTCCCACATTGGCCCCTGGGTGAGCTTCCTGAGCCCCCACAGCCACCCTTCTCACCACCCTGCTACGGCAAGGATGCCCCTGCCCCTGCCTGTTTTCCTGGGTGGCCTCAGGTTAGCGGGACCTGGTGATCTTATCTGCTGATCTCGAAGATTATGGATACCGACCTGCATCCACTGGGGCTGACCCAGCCTTTATTAGGACAGAGTTCCCATCCTCAGGGTGCCCTCCCTGGGAGAGGACATATGGTGGGCATGTGTCGGGTAGGCGTTCCCGGCACCGAGACCGCCGGTGCCTGGGGCTGAAGATCTCCGTGCACCTCTTGCCCACCAGGTAGAAGACCTCACTGAGGTTGAGCAGGATGCAGATGGCAGCTGTGGTCACCATGAAGTAGGTGAAGACCTTCTTCTCCGTGGGCCGGGAGATGTAGCAGTCCACAGTGTGGGGGCAAGGCTCCACGGAGCAGGCCACCACGCGGGGCATGTCGTAATCCTTGTAGAGGCGGTGGAAGATATAGAGGAAGCCGGCATCCACAGCAACCTTGAAGATGAGACTCAGCAAGTACGTCCACCACAGCCCGCCCCGCTTCTTGCTTGGGTTGTCGTACAGGGACGGGGCATTGGGCCCATGTTTCAGGCGGTACTTGCGCTCCTGTTCCTCACGGTAGGCCACGTGCATGACCACCAGCAGCGAGGGGCACGTGACCAGGATGAGCTGCAGGGCCCAGAGGCGCACGTGGGACACGGGGAAGAACTCGTCATAGCAGACGTTGGGGCAGCCGGGCTGCTTGGTGTTGCAGACAAAGTCCTTCTGCTCATCATCCCACACCTCCTCCGCTGCCACCACATACACCAGCACCCGAAAGATGAACACCACAGACAGCCAGATGCGGCTCAGAGCCGTGGAGTACTTGTTCACGCCACTCAGGAGGTCCTTCAGAAATGTCCAGTTCATGCTGGCTGTGTCCCGGGTACTGCACGTGGAAGATCTATACTTGGGTGCTACCCACCCACTCAGGCCTTGGGAGCCTTGAGGCCTGGAGGAACCCAGAGATGGGCACGCTTAATGCTGGTGCGGTGGAAAAAATCTTTTCACAATCACCGTGTCATCATGTCCTCACTCCCAATAACTTGGCAGGGTAGGGATTGCCCCTGTCCCCATTTCACAAAGAGTAAGTGAAGGCCCAGAGATACCCGCCCAAGGGTCCACAGATGGAAGTAGCAGAATCTTGCACTTTGGCCTTCGGGTTCCAAAATCAGGGTCTATTTTATTCTACAAGGTAATAGATACATGTGAAGACAATCATCCTGCATGGACATGCCAGCCAACCTCTATTATCCCATGTTTCAGCCCATGACTTCTAAAGAGATTGTGGGAAGGTTTGAATTGGACGATCTGCTCTCCCGTCAGCTGTCAGGGCTGGGCCAGGGCAGGAAGGGTGGGAACGTACCCTTATCAGTTGTCAGATCTATCCCACTTTTACTGAACACCAACAGGAGCCTGGCCCTGTGCTGGGGACGTTCACATCAGTCCCTTGGTAAATCCCAGAACAATCTTCATCCTTACTCCTTGCCTCTGGCTCCAGGAAGGTCTCAGCCCTGGCATTCCCTCCCAAACTAAACAGAGGTGCTTTGGAATCACGAGGACTTGATATCATCCCTGCCAACCCATGTATTGATGCTGGGGCCTGAAGGCTGATTTTCTTGACCACAGTGGGTTCCTCTGGAATTCCAACCATTCCAGCTTTAGGAAGGACCGAGGATGGATTCTGTCATGGTCTGGACTCCCCATTTACTTTCTCTCAGGGCACCCCATCCTCCGTCCATTTAGTGGCTGTTTGCTAGCCGCATTTCCATTATTTCCTCTCAGGCCCCTGTCCTGTGGACTCCGACCTCCACGCCCCCTTGTCTGGAGTCCCCATCAGGCCCCATCTCCAAACTCTCCCCTCCTTCTACCCTCCTCCCTCCCTGTCCCCAATCACTGACTCTGCTCTCAGCCTCTTCAGACATCGTGTGCCTGGGACATTTTCCAAGCAAGAGGTATCGCCTGTACCCAAATGGTCTATTCACCTGTCTTACTTTTTTGCCATACTGTCAGCTGCTAGAGGGCAGGCTCTTCACCTCTGTCTCCCTAGCACCCAGCACTGGCCTGGCCCAGTGGACACACAATAGATGTTTGTTAAACTGAACTGAAACCCATTACTTCCTGATCCCCCTCTTCCCTAATCTTCTGTCCTCCCTTAGGTCAGCCAGGACATTCCTTCTCCTCCTTGGCACTTCCCTGGGGATCCTTTAGGGACCCTGAGCCTCTGACTGCCTCCCTGAAGCCCAGCCCACAGCCTGAGGTCCCTTGGATATCCTCAGCTCAGCTGGTTGCTTTCTTCTGGCCAGCCTCCTGCCCCATTCAGTCCTCACCCTTCTTGGGTCCAGTAGCTCCTCCCTTGTCCTTGGGCTTGTCTGTCTTCCTCAGGACCTCCTGGAGGCAGCTTTTGTTCCTCACTCCCTTGCTGGGTGGGGCTTTCTGGGCCAATGAGCCAAGCGAGAGTGATTGGGTGGGCAGGCAGGAGGGCGGACTTCCCCGGGCACATATTCAGAGCAAACACCTGTGGCTCTTCTCTCCTGGCCCACGCCTCCTCTCTAGCCTGGCTGGGCATGGCTGGGCCTGGCTCCCAGCCAGGCAGGTATGTGGGTGAGACTACTCTGTGGGGTTCAGGAGCCTGACATCATTATGCCCAGGCCTAGGACAGCACCAGTGGAATTGACCCTGTCGCCTTCCCGTTGCCTCCGTGCCCTCTCTCCTGCCCTTTTCCTGGGAAGCCTGATTCTGAGGTCCTCAGCAGCTGACATCTACGGAAAGGGGCAACCATAATTTAGTGCAGGAATGCATCCCATGCTGGTGGTGGGATATTTCTGGGATTGGAGCCTGGGAAGCTCTTGGATTGTGTAGGGGATGGGAGGGGTCAGCTATGACTTTTCTTTTCTTTTTTTTGAGACGGAGTCTCGCTCTGTCACCCAGGCTGGAGTGCAGTGGCCGGATCTCAGCTCACTGCAAGCTCCGCCTCCCGGGTTTACGCCATTCTCCTGCCTCAGCCTCCCGAGTAGCTGGGACTACAGGCGCACGCCACCTCTCCCGGTTAGTTTTTTGTACTTTTTTTTAGTAGAGACGGGGTTTCACCGTGTTAGCCAGGATGGTCTCGATCTCCTGACCTCGTGATCCGCCCGTCTCGGCCTCCCAAAGTGCTGGGATTACAGGCTTGAGCCACGGCGCCCGGCCAGCTATGACTTTTCTAGACCAGGGCACCCACAGCCCTGGTGGAGGCAAGAAATGCAGGTCAGCAGCATGAAATGCCCCAGTTAGCACAGGGCCAGACACAGCATTGCTGTTCTTCCTCTATGGGTCCTGGGGAAGGCCTATAGGGAAGCTGGAGTGTGACCCCACATATGCTGGTGGGGGGCCTGGGACCTGTGTTCCGGCTGGGACGGTGAAGGTTAATGTGCAGCTAGGGAGGGGCCTTCTGCCTCATTTCCCACAGGCATTATCGAGCACTTCCTAATACCAATGATTAACATTTATGTGTCCTTTTACAGCTGGCTAACCCCGTCCACAGCCATGAGCTCATCAGTCCTCAGCACAACCCCACAGGCTAGGTATTATTAACCAATTTTGGAGAGAAGCTGAAGTTACTTTCCCAGAGTCCCGGTGGAACTTGGATTCGACCATGCATTCTGAGTTCATGAACTTTCCACTGCAACGTGCAGCTCCCTGTGGACTAAGCTCCATTCTCTCTGCAGACAACCCACAGGCCTAAACTTGCCATGGGGGATAAAGGCTAGATGGGAGCATGAGCAAGTAGCACGTCCCCTGGAGTACTGGGGGGCCCCCTTTCTGGAAGAGAGGATGCCTCTCATCAGACTGGACCAAGTGCAGCCCTTTGCGGGGGCAGAGAGATTGACACCATGAACACGTGAGGGTCACAAAGGCCGCACAACCAGAGGGCACCTGGAACCAGCAAACGAGTTGACTTTTATTAAGCCCTGACAGTGGGCCAGACACGATGAAGGTGCCCGCATGTGTGTTCTTCTATGAATGCCCTCCTCCCTCCAACCCTGGGCAGGAAAAGGAAACCGAGCTGCAGAGCAGAGGGGGACTGGCCCAATGCCGTCCAGCTGGGGCAGGTGGCTGGAGCAGAGGACTAGGAATTAGCTCCCAGAGCGTCTGAATCCTCTCTCTTGCGTGCTTCTACCTCACGGCTTAGCTCCCCCACTCTCAGGTTGTACCTACGAGAGAGGCTTAGAGCCTCCCCATCCAGGCCCAACCTGCCAGCCCAGTCCAGGCAGCTGCTCACAAGATGGTTTTCTTCACATGGTCTCGGGGGCGGTCTGGTAAGAGAGGAGGATGACTGTCTGAGCCCAGAAAGAGGAGGTCACCCGAAAGGAGGTCGTCTTGTTTGCAGGAAGAGGTGGTGCCATGTGGGTGATGACCTGTGTACATGGCTCGGGCTTTCCTTGCTGCCAGGCACTCGTGGCACCTCTTGCTCACCAGGTAGATGAGCTCCACGAGGTTGAGCAGGATGCAGATGGCAGCTGTGGCCACCATGAAGAGGGTGAAAATGTTCTTCTCCGACGGTTTGGAGATGAAGCAGTCCACTATATTGGGACACGGATCTGCGTGGCACTTGACCACAGGAGGGAGGATATATTTGGGGTAGAGTGAGTGGAACACATAGAGAAAGGCGATATCCACGCTGGCCTTGAACACTAGGCTGCAGATGTATGTCCACCAGAGCCCGCCCCGCTTCTTGCCGGGGTTCAGGTAGAGGCGCCCACTGTTCTCCCCATGGGCTTCTCGGTGCCTCTTCTCCTGAACCTCCCGGTAGGCCACATGCATGACCACGAGCAGGGAGGGGCACGTGACCAGGATAAGCTGCAGGGCCCAGAGGCGCACATGGGACACGGGGAAGAACTCGTCGAAGCAGACGTTGGAGCAGCCGGGCTGGAGAGTGTTGCAGTCGAAGTCCTTGTGGTCGTCACTCCACACATGCTCGGCCGTCACCAGGTACACCAGCACGCGGAAGATGAAGACCAGAGACAGCCAGATGCGCCCAAAGGCTGTGGAGTACTTGTTGGCCCCATTCAGGAGTCCCTTAAAGATACTCCAGTTCATGGTGGACCCACGCGTCGGCTGCTACTGCATGGAAATGAGAGCAACAATTTCCTACATTTATCACAGACTCGCTCTGAGCACTTTGTAGAAATATGTCATCGCATTTCATCCTCACTAGAGGAGCTAGGTTCTACTACTGTCCCCACTTTACAGAGGGAGGAAGCCGAGGTTTAGAGGCGTTATACAAGGTTGCATAACTATTAGGTGCAGAGCTGGGATTTGAGTATAGGTAATTAAGTCCAGAACCCAACTCTTACCAATAAACGTGGATGAGGGCAGGTCCAGGGAGCCACTCATTCCTCCCAGGGCCTGAGGCTCTGGTCTTGGGGTTCCGCAGAGTGAAGACGTACGGACTTGGGACATTCTGCCTGCTCCTTCTGTTTCAGCCCTGGCCCTCCTCCTCAGGGGGCTGAGCCTTGAGATGGTTCTCTCCTTTCTGAGCACTGCTGCCTCTTCTCAGACAGCCCCTTCCCCGGGGAAACCCTGCTCTTTGTTCTTTTCTTGGCTCAGAGATGGGACTGGAAAGGAGGCTGGAACCTGGTCCCCAAGCCCCCATCTGCTCTAACACTCTGTAATTAGCCAGGCAGAGTCCTGCTCAGTGCCACCCATCTGAAGCATGCCAATGCAATCCAGCTGAAAGCTAAAGCAGGCAGCAATAAATTCTCCTCATGCAGTCGGCTGCCTAGAGTAGCCTGGTGTTCCAGTCTTTCCCAAACAGTGTTCCCTGGAACCCTGTCCCATAGGTTGGCAATAGGAGAAGTGAGAGAAGAGGATTCTGTGTCAAGAAAAGTTGGCCAACGTTGGGTTTAGTAAAGTTAAATAGGGTTCTTCTGCTCAACCGTGCTAAGAAGCTCACTAATAAATTCACCAAAAGAGGCATGAAATATGTGGCATTGCCCAAACTCCTTCGCCCACAGCAGCCCTTTCCCTCCTTTTATCAGCTTGTGGAACAGCCTTGTCAAGACATCAAGTGGGAAATGCTGCTCCTGTCAGTTCTGCTGGTGAATTTGGCCTGATGAACTCACAGAATCAGATTCACCTCCAGGTAAGGACCGTGACTGCTGGGCCAAGTAAGGGGTCCCCACTTCCTCACCTGCGAGTCCCCTGCCTGACTCCTGGGGAGTCCACTAAGACCCATGCACTGTGGTTTCGGCCAACGGTGCACCCTGGGACCCCAAGGAACCTGCCTGCCTAGTCGCTAAAGGGCTCATGACGGTCTTCCCGTGCTGGTCCAGGCTGAAGCCCACCAGGCTGTCTCGAGCCTCCGCAGAGACAAAGCAGAGGAGTGATAACAGCCAATATCCATGAAGCATTCATGCCGTGCCGGACACCGCTCTAAGTTCTTTGCATGAATCACTACATTATTCCTTCACAGCAACCTTAGGAAAGGGCATATTTTTTATTCCCAATTTACAGATGAGGAAAGAGGAACACAGAGGGATTAATTAACTTGTTCAATGTCACACAGCTAGTAAGTGGCAGGGCTAGGATTGGAACCCAGGCAGGCTGGCTCTAGAGCCCACCCTCCGGGAACTGCCCAGCCTCAGGCGTCAGACCCTTTCCTCAAATTTCAATGAGCTGCCTGCCTGTTTGTGTGCAGACGGATTCTGTCCTCCCCGTTGTGCGTGGATCCTGGATGAGGGGTGGCTGGGGGTTGGA